>NW_008587718.1:15475-38715 GCF_000691845.1 Merops nubicus
GCAGTGTATGAGATACAATTGAAAATAGTTTCAGGGAGTTTGTATTCTGATACTTCAGTATTGCATAGATTTAGGTACCTATTTCACTTAAAAAAACCCCAAACAAACAAAAACAGAAACAAAAAAAGGTAATTTAAAAATATGTGTAACATATTTAGAAAAATATGTTAATCTGCTTCAGGTTAAGCAACTGTGAAAGTATTTGAAGAGTCATAGAGCCTAAAAGATGCACATAGCTGAGGTGCTTTGGGAGATGCAGAAAAGAAAAGGTGTTAACACAGATTTATTAATTCAGTTACACGAACTCTCCACATGCTCTTCTCTGTATACTAAGAAATATGACATTTATGGGCCTCACTGGTCAAGTAGGACTCTGGAAGGGACTTAAAACCTGATGCTTCAGGTGTGGGAGATCATTTAATGTGTAGTAGAAGGCATATACCGTATTTTACAAAAATTTCTGGAATCATGTTATTCCTTTCTGTCTTCATATTCCTAACACATACCATCATCAAATGGCCATTTCACATACCCAACATCTAGTCACATCTCTGTTTCTCATCTAAAACACTTTCTGCTTTGAGCACTTTCTACACTTTAAGAGGTTTCTCAGTTAGAGATGATCAAAAACATTTCAAGTTTAACAACCATCAGAAATGCAGCTTAATCAAAGTAGACATATTTTGCAGGAACAAATTGGTTTCAGTTTTGATACAATTTTAAATGGAGGATGACTGTAAATGAATTGTGTCAGCTTTGTCTCATTTAAATATATGAAATATTTCATTTTTACTGTTTTGGTTCATTTTCTTTCAGCTGTCATACTGTCAGTCAAAACACTGTTCATATTCCTATTCACTGTATATATATTTATATTAAATATTTAATTAAAATGCTTTGCAGTTGGAACTCTCCTGTACTGTTGTGGGCTTTTTTTTTTTTTTCTTTATAGAGTTTTGTCAGTGAAAAATTCAGATGGTCTCCTTTTCTTTCAAATTCAGAATTTCCTACTTCCAGCAATAAACTTGCACTGAGATCCTTCTCTGTTTTTCTTATGCTGTGTGAGGATTACAGCTTCCCCAGATTTTGATTTTTATTACAGAACGATCCAGGTCAGTCCTGCTCAGACAACCTTTGGCACCAGAGGGTTCATCCAGGTGTCACCGAGTACCAAAAACTGGCTTAGCAGTTACAGATATGCCTTTCTCCTGGAGAGTGTTCACTGCATGGAGGACAGCAGAGGGTTTGGAAAAGGCGCTTCAAAGACTGTTTCTAAGAAGCAAGGGTTTAAAGACTGGGGGAAGGTGTACTGAAGGAGCTTAGATGAGTCACAGGCTATCAGATAATGTGTTTTATACGCACACAAAAAAAGTGAATTATTGTGGCACCCAAGTTTTGTAGCTAAGCCCACAGTGTGGAAGGCTGGAACAGCACAACCGAGGTCTGGGTACTTACAGTGTGGATTTAGATGTCTTTGCCATTCAGTGCCCTGCAAGCAGTTTATTATCTGGAAAGTTTTAGAGCCCTGTATTTCACTGATGGTTATGCATCAAGTGTTGCCTTGCTTCCCAGGCTGTGTCACATCTTTCAAAATTATGGTAAATATTGATTTAGTGCCCTGCTTAAACATGCATCTTTGGCACAGGCTCTTCAGCAAGTGTGCCTGTGTCAAAGGGAAGAATTAAATTCACAGCCAGAGTTCACTATAACAGCTGTCTTATTCATCTTGTGCTTGCCTTCTTGGAAAGTATCATGCTGTCATGTGTGTCTCTGAAGTACATAAATGAAATAAATGTATTAAAATGTTAAGATCTTTGACAGTGAAATATCCCCATCCCTCTAATGCTGGGAAAGTCACCTTTGAAAAGTGACTGTAAAAATGGTGTGTTAAGGCTGTGTATCTTGGCTCCTAAAGGAGAGGCTCCCATCATCCTTTCCTCCATTCTCAAGTTGTATTTTCCTTAGTTTCTGGTTTGAGCAGTTGGGACTATGATGAGCATTTCATCCCACTCAATATCAGAAATAAATTAGACATCCCTAGAAGAAAGAGTGTTCTTGGGTTCACCAGTGGAACCATGGTGTGCAGGGGAGCTGTGATGGAGCAGTTGGAAGTTCTTTGGTGTGTGGTGCCTGACAGAGTCCTTTTCACCAGTGATGGGCCAAGTTAATGTCCTGTGAGTAGCTGAGCTTTTCTGCTGAGACTGACAGAGAAGTTTGCAGTGATTTATGTGTGTGCTGGTCTTCAAGGAGGGCTTTCACAGAGGGCTTTCACATGGACCCCTGAGAAGCACTCTGATGCTACTAAATTGGGATCTTTGCCAACTCAGTCTAATATTAAAATGAGTTTTTAATTCCTCAATATTAGCTCCCTTGACCATAGTTTTTACACCAACATGAATAGCATATGTATGTAAAATAATACAGCAAAACAGAAAAGGGTTGAGATGGTTGTCTAGAATGGCTTGAGGCACACAAAAGATTAAGCAGACTCAATTTTATAAAGGAGAAAAACTAACTTCTGCTTCATAAGCAACTATGCTAAGTTGTGCAAACCCCATCTAAACTGTTTTCTTTTTTTTTTCCCTCTGTGTATATGAAACCAAAAATATTATTCTCTTTGATGTTGCATAAAGCCCAGCCACCAGCAGTATTTAATAGATAGCATCTCTAGGAACTCATATTACTAGAGGAATTCTCTTTTCTTCATGAGAAATGTACTGTTGGCTGTACTGGATATGACCATTGGTCCAGTCTCTGGCTCTGAGGACTTTTGCTCCCAACCAGTGTTACCTCTGCTGTTAACTGATCAGGTTCAGCCACATCCTGCAGGAATGGCACAGCCCTCAGCAGACCCATGAGGATGTTCTCCTGCTAGTGTCTGCTGATTTGCTTGCAGAGCACCTTTTCTTGGTCCTTTCATTTACGATGCCCCACGTGACCCGCATTCACCACTGGCTTAGTACTTGATGCAGCATCTTTCTTGGAAACACATTTTTTGTAGTCTGCCTGCTTGCAGTGAAATAAGAGTGAAGCCTTACTTCTTTTTATTTCTATATGTAAAATGTGTAAAACCCATGATTTTTTTTGAGGTCCTTCATTCTGCAGAAAACTCACCCAATGTGAAGGGAGGCACTGAAGAATCCAAAATGCAGGGAATTGTCTGTTGTTTTAAGGGAGATAGGGAGCAGAGGCCAAATTTGAGGCTTTTTTGCATAAAAGTGGATTCTAACCTTCACTTGTGCATCAAAAGAGGCTGCTAAGAGGTGGTAGATATCACTGTGGGAATAAACCTGAAACCTGGAGTACCTTGCTGTTACTGGGTAGCTACTGCTCTGGTGCATTTCATCTGGGATGGAGAGTTTTGACACCATTATATGAATTTCCAAAACAGAGAGCAGACAGGTAGATATTGGGCCATGTCTTCTGGTAGGTTAACTTTCTCATCAGACATTTCTTCTCAGGTAGACTTCACAACAACAGGGCAAGAAAAAAAAACTGGGCTCAATCTGAGCCCTGCAGCTGCCTTTTCCTTCTCTGAAGAGGGAAAAATAGACTTAAATGAGCACAATATTTGTGGTGCTTACATTTCTTTGACACTTTTTTTTTCCTCTGTGTCACCCTTTCTTCTTTTTAATGCCTATACCATCCATCTTCAGAGGAAAGTGTCTGTTTGTAGAAGACATGAGACAAAGCAGCTGCTGATGGCTCTAGGGAAGGAAGAAGTCTTAACTCTTAGTTGTGTTAGTTTCAGGTGTTGATGGATTGGATGGCAGATTCAGACAGACAGGTTGGTGTTCCCAACAGGATCAATGATATGAGAGGTTAATTAATGGCATATGGCTTATTTAGATTAGGAGGGGCATCAGCTGGGCACACCATGAGATGGATTTCCTGAAAGAGCATCGGAGATGAAATTACTTGTGTTGGGTTTGTTCTTGCAGAAATGAGCTCTTCAGGTACACTTTCCACACCAGCCTCATTGACTGTGCTCTAGGGGATTTACTTGAGTGTAAATAGTGTGGTTGTGCAGATTTATATGTGTGCTTTACATACATGTGCGTATCCCATCGTTGGCTCCCTAATGGTATTAGAGAAGCTAAGGGTTTTCTGAGAGAGGGTATCACTAGTGGTTTCTGAAGAGTTGTCATGTTAAGAGTATGAGTCTGCAAGGTAGACTTCAAGTCATCAAGTCATACGGTTGAGAAAGGACCCACTTGCTTTCCAGACTCCTTCTAAAGGAGGAGGCTAGGTGCAACTGGATCCAGTTCTGCTCCCAGGCTTAGTTGATGGTTTATATTACAGACTTACAGAATGGTAGGGGTTGGAAGGGACCTCTGGAGGCTCACCCCCCTGCCAAAGCAGGTCCACCTAGAGCAGGTTGCACAGGAGCATGTCCAGATGAGTTTTGAAAGTCTCCAGAGAAGGAGAGACTGGCCAGAAAACCTCTCTGGAAAAGCCTGTTCCAGGGCTCTGTCACTCTCACAGCAAAGAAGTTTGTCCTTGGGTTTAAATGGAACTTCCTGTGTTCTGTTTTGTGTCTTTTGCCCATTGGCACTGGGCACCACTGGAAAGAAACTAGCCCCATCCTCTTGACACCTGCCCTTTAGATACTTATAAGCATTGATAAGATCCCCTCTCAATCTTCTCCAGACTAAAGGGTCTGTTCAAAGGGTTGTGTGTGTAGCCACCTCTCAGAGTCTACATTTGCCTGTTTCAAAGTCCTGACAAGGACCTTCACTGAGACAGATGCACAAAGTTGCAGAGATAGGTAGTTTATTAAGGTGACAGACATAACATTTTCAAAATGGCTGTTGATAAATACACATATTGCAAAAATCAAGCTTGAGTTAGTAATTCCCAGGTAACGTCCAACAAAGTTGGAGGTGCAAGACCAAAGGGGTGTCCCTGCTTGGGGAGCAAAGAGGTCCAGGCCTGTCAACCTGTCCAGATAGCTGGAAGTCTTTTCCTCAAAATAGAGGTTTCTAAATGCTAGATTTATGTGTCTGACAAGGTGGAGCTGAGTTGTATGGCATGTGCTGGTTAGCTCTTAAAGAAGCTTGCTGTGTTGTGGATCAGGTGAGGAGGATGAGGCCATTGATTGGTACAGAGATGAAGTTGTTACACAGTGGGGCTTTTGCATTTGCCTCTCCTGCTTAACTGATCCATCGGGCTACGAGGCCTCCATCCCACTCCTGCTGTCATCCGGTTATTAGGGTTGATGGGCAGGGACAAGCTGCTCACCTCCTGTCCCTGCTCAAGCCTGTGCAAGATAAACATTCCTCCAGACCTAGCAATTCTCCACTGCCTCACAATGGACCTGCATTTTGACACAGCAAGCTTGGCTATTTTCTAGAAGACCTAACAGAAATCTGGGTCTTACTGAGTACAGGTGGCTCCAGTCCAGAAGGGTGTTTCACATGCTGACCTTTTAGCATGGGAACAGTCACTGTATGTCAAGGTACACTCAGAAATGCTTGGCTGGTCTGAGTTGGGTTGTTCAGCAAGATGGAGACTGTACTGAGCAAGACTGCTCACAGCAATAGTAGTATTTCCCAGAATTCAGACATGATGGTGCTTTTCATCTAAGCACAGTAGCACAGTATACTTACATAGGCTGCTATTTTGCCTCATTTTAGTAATGGAGAAGGTCTTTTGCTCAAGAATACCTATCAGGCCAGTGGCATATTTGCAAATAAAAGTCAGGTCTCTTGAGCCATGAGTTTTTTTGGGGGAGTAAGTTCAGCTGCGCCTCCCTGAGGAGCCACTGTCACATATGGATATGGTGGTTGGGGTCTCCATCCCTGGAGGTGTTCAAAACATGTGTAGATGTGGTACTTCTTGTTATGTTTTAGTGTTCATGTTAGTGTTGGGTTGATTGTTGGACTTGATGAGCTTAGAGGTCTTTTCCAACCTTAATGATTCTGTAATTCTATGATTCTATGGATAGTAACTACTGCAGTGCAACTCCACTTCCTTCAGTCACTGTGAGTGATGTCCTCACACCTGTGGGGCATTCCTGTGGGGATAAGCTTGTTGTGGGGATGTGGGGAAGAGGTGTTGCTCATCGGTCTCCTTCAGGTTTCCAACAGGAATAAGCACCACCACAGGGTGCAAATTTTGCTGGTTATGCTATAGAGAGAGAGTTGTTTGAGCTGGATGTGATCTTCTTACACCTTCACCTGTTGCCTGTGAGACATCAGTTCTGTGAGAGGAACAGGGAACATATGTGAAAGTATTCAGAAGCAAATAATGGTCTATTCAATTCATGTGGCCAGGATCATATAAGGTATTGTTGGGAAGGTTGTGGCTACTGTGCATGGCCAAGAACAGTAGCATGATTTTGTGCTACAGGCAAGAGGTTCTTGACGAAAACATTCTCCAGAAATTATTCTGTTCCTTCATATAACCCAGAACCCATTTCAAGCAGATGCTTTATTTTCAGGCAGCAGCTAAGTGAAAACCAAACTGCTTGAAGCAGGTGTGCTGTATGTATTATTAAGAGCAAGGAGGTGAGTTCTTCATTCCTCTGTTATACACGTGGGCAACCTCCTGAAAATAAGTGTGTAATTACCAGTTAATCAAGTATTGGAATTAATGGGAGAAAACAGTACATTAATGGAAAATATTCAAAATGTATGTTGGTCATTATGTTTGTTGATTTTGTAATCAACATTGATTGGGTTGAAGAGCCACTGAATGACACGTATGATTGATGTTGTTTCATCTTATAAGTTCTGGTGCTATAGGTTGCTACATATCTTTATAGGTTATCAAATGAAAGATAAAGATGTCTGAACATCTGCCGTTGACTGTCTTAAGAACACTTTGAGAATATATAGGAAAAGTTTGCCCTCTACTGGATTGCAAAATTACATCACTGACTTTACGACCAAGTAGAGATATTATGTCCTTGTTATTCCCAAGGAAGTTTTCCATTATGTGATATAACACATACACACTTCACCCTCAAGACTATGTAATTTTTGTGTTCATCTTTCCAGTCAGTTACCTTTGCTGTGTGAGCTTTCCTTCGAATTATTTTGTTAAGAGTTATTCCTTTTAAAAAGGACTCTATACAGTGCTACTTTTGAATAAGGTTATATTGTTTTGTTTTGTTTTTTTTTCCCTTTGGATGAAAAGATTCTGCAGTGAGAGTAATACTGTATAAATTTCTCGTAGTTTCCAAATAAACTAACAACTGATTGACAGGAACCATCTGCACAAACAGATCTGACAGCTTGTTTCTAGAAGGCCTGGGGTCTCCAGCAAGCTTTATTTACAGCCAGGGAATAGCCCTTGAGGGGCTGCAGGTCCTGCTCTTTCTCTGCCAGTCAGGCTGCCTGCCACAGATTTACTGGATGCTTTTAGCGTGGATGCAATCACTTGTAGTCAAGGCAAGAAACAATGCTGCATCCTACTTCTAAGTATGTACTTGGATTTTGAGGCTCATTTGGTCTTTTGCTTTTAATAATAGTAACAAACATATACAATGGTGACCAACTGTATTTTGACATCAGGTCTGTAAAAGTCATCCCATGGTTATGATGTCATACCTATGTTTTCTTACAGCAGAATTAGCTTTCATAAGGTATATAAGGCCAGGTGCTCCTCTGATGTAAATCAGTGTAAGTTCTCTGACCTGGAAGGAATTGTGTTGACTTGTGCTGGCTTAAGATTTGTCTCATTTTTAATGTCATTTCTCATTTCATCCTGTGTCATCCCATGACAGGGACATTTGAACTAGAGGATCTTTAAGGTCCCTTCCAACACAAACCATTCAATGAGCCTATGATTTGTTGTTTTCCTCCGTTGGATGGGCTTGTAATGAAGGCTTATTTGCCTTAACATGCCACTTCAAATTTCTGCCCTTGCTTATCATTTTTTGGTCTGCCAGGTTCTGTTTCACTACCAAAAATGCTATGTCAAACATATATTAGTTTCAAAAAGAAAATCAATGGCTGACTGGACAGTGCTCAGTATATCTTTGTCCTGACTCTGTGTCCAGGTTTTATTGCTACTGAAAAAGCACCGTTCAGCACAGTGGGGCACTATTGTCTCTGTCTGTGGCAGTGTCAATGACACCCCACAAACAGCTGATGACAATTTGTAGGGCTCCCTTTACAGCTTTCCTGTAATCTTCTTTGGAGCCCCCAGCAGGCATACGAACTAGAAAGCCATGCTGAGAGCTGCTGTGCTTGACAAAGCTCAGGTATTTTTGCTATGAAGTTGCGTATCCACACGCTGGTATGCTAGAAGGTTATGGTGAAAGCCCTGAAAGTAAAAAAACACCTCTTTCCACTAGCACTTCAGTTTTCCAGAGCCAGCAGGTTGCTTTTTTGTCATGATAGTTTTATATATAGATAACCTGAAGGAGGCATGGAGATTTAATATTATCTGAGCTGTCCACCAGTCAAGACTAAATTCAGAGGTGAAGAGGAAACCAGCATATCTTAGAGCATCAGGTAATAGAAGGGATGATATTTCTGGCTGGCTGATTTATTTGTCTATTTATTCCACCATCAATTCTGGAGTTAAAGTAAGTCCCTGGGAAATGGGGTAGGCAACAAATGATCAGTGGTGAAAGGTATATGATAAATTAATGTGCCTATGGCTCTACAGTTCATCTCAGGGACAGCACCTCCAAAGCAGGAAGAGAAGAGTCAGCTGCTTGCATTTGGGAAGAAATCTTTTTTTAAAAAGAACAAAAAAGGAAAAAAAATGTATTCTGATATTTGAATGCTCGGTAGGTAGAAAAGGAAAACCACCACACCAGTGGAGAGCCTACCAACTGCTCTGACTAGAGAGACTTCTCTTAAAGTCTAGGGGGTCAGCTTCATCAGCCTTTGATTTCTGAGTCCCCTTAGAAGTCAAAGCTTGGCATTTGTTCCAGTAGTATCATAGAATGATTTTGGTTGGAAGACATCTTTCTGATCATCAAGTCCAACCGTTAAACCAGCACTGTCAAGTCATCACTAAATGATGTTCCTCAGTACCACATCTACACATCTTTTAAATACCTCCAGTGATGGTGAGGTACCTCCACCATTTCCATGGGCAGCCTGTTCCAGTACCTCACAAACCTTTTGGTGAAGAAATTTTTCCTAATATCCAATCTAAACCTCCCTTGGTACAGCTTGAGGATGTTTCCAGTTGTTACCTGGGAGAAGAGACCAGCCCTCACCTCTCTACAACCTCCTTTCAGGTAGGTGTAGAGAGGGAGAAGGTCTCCCTTCAGCCTCCTTTTCTTCAGGCTAAACAGCCCCAGTTCCCTCAGCTGCTCCTCATAAGACTTGTTCTCTAGCCATTCACCAGTTTTGTTGCTCTTCTTTGGACACACTTCAGCACCTCAATGTCCTTCTTGTAGTGAGGGATACAAAACTGAGCCCAGTATTCGAGGTGTGGCCTCACCAGTGCTGAGGACAGGAGAACAATCACTGCCCTAGTCCTGCTGGCCACACTATTATACAAGCCAGGATGCTGGTGGCCTTCTTGTCCACCTAGGCACACCGCTGGCTCATATTCAGCTGGCTGTGAACCAACACTGCCAGGTCCTTTTCCACTGGGCAGCTTTCCAGCCACTCTTCTCCAAACCTGTAGCATTACCTGGGGTGGTTGTGATCCAAGCCATGAGCAGCCAGTTTCTGCAGGAGGATGCTGCCTTTCATAAACCCGTGCTGACTGGGCGTCATCACCTCCTTGTCCTGTATGTGCCATACAATACTTCATGCCTTGTAGGTCCCAGCCACTCTCACAGTCTCTGTGGGAACTTTGTGTTGTGGTTTCTTAGGCTGGACAAATTCTGGTTACACTGGGGAATGTGTCTGCAGGCAGAAACCAGCCCAGACTCCTCAAATCAAGAGGTGTAACTGCACAGAGAATAGCTGTGATGACTAAAGAGTTTCTGTGATTTAGCGGTTGGGTTTTTTCAGTCATTGCCAACTAGCCTCTCTGTGCTGAAGTAGAACTGCATGGAGGTCCCATCCTGGTTGTCTTGAATCCCATGTTTGGTGAAATTTGAGATTTCAGGATGCTTTGTGTTGCACAGCACTCTTCTGCAGGGAAGATGATACAGCTCTGCTTTGTAAGCTTCATGATTAAGGCTGGTTATGGAAGGCAGCAGACAGGTTCAGCTTAGTGTTTGGAGGAGCTGGATGGGGTCTGCTGGATGCAAGCAGAATTGCAAATTCTGCCATTCGGTGTAAACTTCTTCCTCTTCATTAGTGAACATTCAAGTACAGAGTATGCAGGTAAGACCTAACAGTTGCATTATTGCTGGGTAAGCTCTTTTCTTGACACTAAAGTCTTTACTTTTGGCCTCTAAGTGATATTATTAGGACAAATCCTGAACACCAGTATGTGTTTTATCAGGATAAACCTGGAAGAGAGGTAGCAGTGTCCTATTTTTCCATTGTCTGATGCACAGACAAGCTAAGATCTGGGTCCTCAAAGGCTTTTGGCAGTTAATATCAGGGTTGTGAGTGCACTAATAAGCCTGAACTGCCCTGATCAGCTTCATCTTAGACCTCTGCCCAGACTCTCTGTTTATGGCCCAGGAGCTCTGTTTAAGTTTGGGTTCAGGTGTCCAGGGCTTGCCTGAACTATGTTGCAGATGTCCTTGAGCCCAGCCCTGTCTCCTGCTGTCCTGGCACTGACTGCCCTCCCTGGATGCATCCAAAACCTACAGTGTTCATAGCTTGTCTCCAAACTGGTCTTCTGCTGGAGCTCGCTGAATAGACCTGGACCTGACCCACTATTACACCTCATTACACCTGTTACCACTGTGGCCCTGCTCAGATGCTGTGTGATGGTGCCCTGTCAGTGAGAGCTTGCACTGTGTCACCCTCAGCTCCTGGCACGTTGTTCTGCATGGAGCAGCTCTGGTTTTGCTGCTCCCTGGCACTCAGGCCCACTGAAGTGAGTGGGCCATTTATAGACATTTCAAGAACTGGCCTATGTCTTGCCCAAGGCCATGGAGCAGTATCAGCAGACATGAGAAGTCTTCATTGAACCATTTTTCTTTTGTGCTGCATTGATCGTCACTAATTAATAAGATTTACATACTTACATCCATTGCTTAATGGCTTTTGTATTCATAAAAATGTCACAGCATTTTAGTTCCTTTTCCATTTAGAGGCTAGAACTATGCAATCTGTGGAGCAACATGCCGAGTTCCACTTTGTTATAATATAAACCTGGTAGGTAGGACACGAAGGTCTTTGTTGTTAGCTCAGGCCTGAGAATTGAATGCAGTAGACTGCCGACTATTTTAATACAAACATACTTCTGATAGAGAAAACGGAGACAAGAAATGGAAAAGAATTTGAGAAAATGAAAGCAAATCTGAAGGGTAGGCTGATAATTTTCAAAGATAAGGCTTTTAAAGGGGTTTGGGAGTAGATGGGGAGAGAGAAGAGAAGGGGACCTAGACCATGAGCACACTGCACAGGTAGAATCACGGGGTTGTGCAGCACCTCTCATACAGGACTCAGGACCACGCTTTTTTTCTGTGATGCACATGAAAGAAGAAACGCCTATGTCCATTTTAATTGTGCATGAACCTGGCTCTGAATTCACTTGTCCATGTCTTGCAGAGCTACCCTGTTAACTCAACTGATAGTCTTCTGTTTTTATTTTTAAAAACAATAGCTATGGCATTCGAATGAATCTGTGGGAGTTTTAAAGGAAAGAAAATAATTTCTCTTACATTCCATCATCTCAGCTCACATCTAATTTATTCACTTCATAGATGCATAAATTCACACAGAAGTCAGACTCAGCTGAAAACAGAGTACATGGAGTATTTATTGCATAGGCAATAGCAGCCAAAGGAGCATCAGGAAAGAGAAAACCAAAATACATATTCTGAACTCCTGTCTCATAAGCACTTTTGATTTCAAATTCTCTTACAAAGAGGGAAATAGTACCAGAACAACTGCTTTAACAGTCTTAATGTTACAGCTGACTAGGGAACAGTTTCATCTCTTGTACCAAAAAATGCCTACTATTTATTTAAATAAGAAAAAAATGGCAATGATTTTAAGAGAGAGTAGGCTATAACAATTGTAACAGCCAAGTGCATGCAGCGTTTGGAGTTACATCAAAATGCTCCACTCTGACTTTGGCCCAGATTTGTAAGACCTGTTTTCAGTTCAGAAGTCATTTACTTTGCATTCTGTAAAAACACTGAACACTTGAATTTGAAGGTGGCAGTAAATATTTGTGTGGAAGTGAATGGGAGACAAGTCAGTGGCTGTCTAAGGTTAGGCTCCCAATTCACTTCCTAACTACAGTAGGAGATGCAGTAAGATAAATTTTGTCCCTTAGTAAAGTTTTGAGGAAAAAAATGTCATTTTGTCCCTAAAAACTGCTTCCTTCTCTTCAGCTTTTCAGGGTATCTGCATGTTGTCTTATAGCTCTTGGCCATAGAAGACTTTGGGACCCAGCTCTTTCCTCCTGGGAAGGGATAAGGAGTGGGCACTTTGCCCCAGAGCTGTAGAATGGTTGCTGGATGTTGGTTTGCAGGCAACCCAAGTACCTAGGTAAGCTTTGGAGCACCATGGCTACTCAAAGCCATGGCACGTGTGTAGGAGCCCAGGGGAATATGAGCCACGGCCAACTTTGCAAACAAAGTTTGCAAACTCTAATGCCAATGGAGCTGAAGAGATACCAGAGTAGGTGAGCAGTAATTCTTATGATTTCAGCTTTAGATAAAAACATCTGAATACCACTTATGTCCTGCTTTAGACCTCCAAGTCTTCCACTGGCCCTTACTTTTGATCCATGTGTTTCTATCAAAGAGCTATTGTGGTAAAGTCTTCCTAACACTGTTCATTCTGCTATGGGCTTGATCTCTGTGTCCTTTTACAGAATGGGTTTGTTAAAATGTGCTGTTTCCATTTTTAGTTTGCTACTAATTCGTCCTTGGAATCAGTGATTCCACCTGTATAACGCCTTTTGTTTTTCTTTATTAAAGATACTTGAGATGGCTTCAGTTTGTAAAACTTCTTGCAGATAGCTATCACATAAATGAATGGCTTTTCTTACATAAAATATGCAAATGTTGGTTACAAAAGCCTTTCTTTTCAAATATATTTTTAGTTTGTGAGAAATGGTAGTCTGATTTTTTTTCAGGAGTCTGTACAATTGTACTTGATGCAACAGTTACTGGAGGCTTACAGGACTCAGCTTCTCTGGAAATTAGTGGCTTAATAAATAATTAAATATTTTCAAGCTGAACAATTTTGAGGTGCAATTTGCAGGTTTTGATAAATAAAAGTTTCAGGGTGAGAATTTTCTTTCCACAGAAACATTCATGTTTTCTTTTTACTTGTGTGTTTGGTTGTATTTGGACCAGGGAAGGGAAGTTTTTGCTGCCATGTAACCATGCTTTGGCTTTCTTCTTGTTTCTGGTTTAAGATTCTTTATGCAAGTCACATTGTCCATACCCAGGACTTGTGTAATACACCTGGTAAAGAATATAGTAGTTGAAAGAAAATGTTATTTAATAAATGGTCCAGGCCTACAGAAAGAGTTAATGGAATATGAGCTCACATGATGCAAAATAGATGCATTTCAAAACAAAGTACTCAGGCAGAATAATTTTTTCTTTAAAAATTTCAGCATAAAAATATATTCTTGTCTGTAAGAGAAGATTTTAAACACCTGTACTTCAAAATGTTTTCTCTTGCTGTATTCCAAACACTGAACTTCACTGTTTCACTTGAACTGATATTTAACAAATTGGTTTTGTTTTTCAGCCATGACAAGGCAAGATGAATTTTGGAGAAAAGGACTAATGGAGATGTGGTGTATAATTTGGATAATGAATTACGAGTGAGCCAGAGTAGCCTGTGTTGTGGTCATTTTATTGTTCAGTGCAGTAATGGAGTTAAGTTATATTTACATTTTCTAATTATATTTTGTTATGCAAAAAAAAATTATACATAAATATCCGCTTGCCAAACAAACCACTGAACCCTATTCCTCTCTCAGAGAAAAAAAAAAAAAAAAAAGATAACAACTAAGACTGAAATAGAAAACAAAATAGATAATGAAAGCCCACTGAAATCAGGAAGAGGCTCTGCACTGCATTCCAGACAAGCCTCCTGCTTTTCATCACAGCCTTGGCCTTCGCTTGTCCACTGAGGCTACAGCTCAAAGACTTCTCCTGCCAACAGCCTTGGCCAGGATCCCTTGCTCACTGCTGCTTTGGGTAACACATCTTTAAAACCCTTTGGTTTGGGGATTAAGCAGGGGATGTGATTGCTAAAGGAGGTAGCACCCAAAAGACTGTTTGAAATTATGCTCCATTGTGGCACATGCAAAGGAGCTACAATGGCAACCCAGTGATGAGATCACAGCCAGCTTCTCCCAACAGACTCCAGGCACAAAATCCTTTGCTCCGAAGGGGTGGCTCAAGCTTTGGTGCTCCTCCATGCAGGGTGGCCATTCAGCAGCTGGGTGAGCTGCCTGAGCTATTATTTGTCTGGGGTAGTTACAGAGAGGAAGGGACAAAGTTTTGAGGAAGGGGTGTATTTCTCCTGTCTTTCTGTAGAATTTCTGTAGCTTTCTCAGCAAGTTACTCTCTGCATCACTGTATTGGAGAAAAACAGTGTTGTTGTTTATCTATTTCTACATGCTGTATCTGCCTTAAGCTACCTCAGAGTCATAGAGGTCCCACTCACCACCCCCCAATGAGCTCCAATAGCTGAATTTCCTAAACCCTTTTACAGTCAGTGGATTCATTTGTCTGTTTATACCTATGTGTCTTTGTAAGTGAAAGATGGCATAACTCTTTCTCTTTTTGATGGGACTTCTAGAGCTCTTCTCAGGCCTTTGTTGCATTGAACACTATTTTCTATACTTAGCTGTTTCCCCGCATTTAAATGACTGTGTCCAAATTAGACACAACAGGGTGCATTAGAAAGCAAACTGAGAATATGTTTATCTGTGATTCAAAATAAAATAGAGCTTATGGCCATATCTTTTAATGAAAATAAAGTCCAATGCAGGTTTAAATTTTGGGTTATCCTACCTCAAAGCTGACAATCTAATCTGATACCCAGAAAAAATACTAACATTCCCAAGCTCTTTCTGCTTGCATTAGGAAAAGCATTGGTCCCATATTAGGCAGCACGGACTCTTTAATGCAAGTTACAATAATGATGTAGGTTATGGTTTGCTTTCCTTGACTGTTTTTCCTAAATGTTTTTGGCATTCAGAGACAAGCTCTTGGTCTGGACCTATCTTACTAACAATGGAAAAACAGTTATTCTGGTGTAATATTTTATGTCATTGGGTAGAAGTCAAGGCTGTCTTTGCTCCAGCATTTCATAAATGTGAGAAAAAGTAAGCCCTGCTCTAGGGAGTTCACACTTTCATAAACTCAAATAATGAAAGTTAAGGGATTGGCACAACAGATTAACTAAATCTTTGACTTTGGTGAACTCTTTAACACCATCCTAACAACTGGTTCCCATCAATAGACAAGACAGATTACTTGTAGGCATGACATCCACTTCTTCAAAAGGACTTAGGTACCTAATCTCAAGTAAATACAGAATTTGAGTTTAACTACTGCATACACCTAGGAAAAATAAATTGTGTGTTACAATGCCTATGTTGCAAGATTTGGTCATCCACTGTAATGAAATTTCATTGGAAGTTCACTGAAAAGTAGAGCAAAAGATATTTGCAGATGTGTTGGGAATACCATCCAACAAGAAGTAGCATTAGCATTGCCCTCAAGGTGGAGAAGAACTCAAAGTGAATTGACAGGCTTATATCAACCTCTTGTCATTTAAAAAAAAGGAGTAATGTAATTAAATGTAGTCTTATTTTTGTTGAAATATTTTTGTCAGGCACAGGGTGTTCTGAGCAGATACAGATAATTAGCTGAAAAATTTAATCATCCATATCACAATGAAAGAAAAAAAAATTGGCTCTTTAATGAAAACATAGGCCCACCTGATCTGAAATGAGAATGTTTCAGTATGTCTTCCAGGCTAGAAAGTCTAGTTAAAAATTAATGGGAGTTGGCAAGCATTAAATTTTCTACCTAAAAGATTCTATACAATTTAATGAATTAAACAGAAATACATTGATATTCACAAAATAAGTTTTCTGCAAGACTACTGCATTGAAATAGTGAAGTAGTGAAACAACATATACCAAAGGCAGAATGCCTTCTGAGAAGTATACCAGCAGTAGGGTATGTATTAAAAACAATATTTATTTGTGGGTCTAGATTTCCTGTTTGGCCAACAGTGAGCTTGACTCGTGGTGCTGCTGCACCTTAAAAGAAGGTTTATGGCTAGACCCTGGCTGTGGGATTCAGTGGCAGGACTTCTGTTGATTTCAATGGGATGAGCTTACTTGGCTCTTAAAGCTCAGCATTTTCTTGGCAGTATGTGAGATTCTTCTTGGTTCTAGGACTTGTGGTTTTGATATTTTTCCAACTTGGCTGGAATCATTGTCAGGAGTGAACACTTGAGTGAAGGGGACTTGGATGCTTTTTGCCTTCTCAACATAATTGCCATTTAAAAATGTAACTGTCAGAATGGTATTGAAATAAAATTAAAATTGTTTTAGAGGATAAAATGTGTTGCATAACAAACTTTCAAAGGTTTAACACAAGTCTTTCTATATTTTAAGTTCAGTGTTAATGAAAAAAACATAGCATATATGCTATGTATAGTGTACTATGTTTTAGTTATGCTTTTGTGTATTTTTATGTGTTTGTTTTTTAAAACTCTGCAGTACCCACTTCTACTAGGAGAAGCTGGGTAGCACAGGATGCTCTTCATTTAGCAAAGACAATGTGATCCATTGGTTAGGCACTGCAGTTGGTGAAGTCCAGCTGAAAATCCAAAGTACATTTAAGGGTGCAGATACTTTCTAGAAAGAGATTAATGAGGCATATGTCATTTCCACTACAGTTTAGTTTTTAAAATACAAAAAAATACTAGCTCTAATTAACCAGAAGTAGTATCTGCTTGAAGACCAAGGTCTTGTAATGCTTCCTTTTAGGATTTTCTTGTTACTACTATTGAGTCCAATGATTCTGCCCAGATTTTCCTAGCGTGCCCATACATTTAAGTGTCATACACTCAACCATTATGCAGAAATTATATTCTGAATGCTTTTCCTCCTACTCTAAATCCCACAGCAACTTCAACAAGTTCATTCATGGAAAAGTAATTATTTGAATGCTGTATATTTTCAGCTTTTCTTAATGGAGTTCAGAAGCTGGAACTGTTTAAAATCAGAAGCTTCTATACTTCTAGGAGAATTCCTCCAGATTTTGCCCTCTTGTCTTTGCCTGCAGCTGTTATCATTGCCTCGTGCTCAGGCTGCACTATGGAGTGTATCTGCTGCCTGTCTTGGGAAGAAACCTCACATACTCAGTATGGACAAGGACTCATTTGAGCCTCAGAATCTGAAATACTTATTTGGTATTTCTACCAAACAAAGTAAATTACAGCACATCTGTTAGTGCTCTGTATCTTAGTATGATATCTCCCATCTGATCTGATTTTATGAGAGCACAGTGGAATTTTCTGTCTAGGCTAGTTGGGGTGTCAGCATAACAACATGAAGTGCCCCAGGTAAGCCTGTAACCTCTTGGGTTTATTGTGGACTTCATGAAAACAAGCTAGGGATCTCTGTAGTGATCTGATGGCCTATTTGCAGCTGAATAATTCACTTTTCAGATAATGGGGAGCTGACTGCATTCCATGTCCAGAGGTGATGTATCTTAAACCAAATCCCTGATGAATTGAACAATTTACCATTTTTTCTAAGCACTAAATGTCACAGCACATATATGGGCATTCATATATGTCTAAGTAGTGTCAGGAGAAATCAGATATGTTGGGTTACTCACTGTTCCCCTCCAGGTTTGAGTTGGTACATAGACAAATAAACCATAAAATTATACTCTTGGAAAATATGTTTCTACTGGTGTAACAGGAACACATCAGTAGGTCTTTTCTGAAAGGCAACAGTTTTCAGCTACGCTGTTGCAAATTTTCTGAGCATGTGAAGTTGCTAAGTCCTCCATCTCACTGGGAGGGAGGAGAAGCAAATGATCATGCTTGCAAAGAAATCAGGTGGAGAACAAGGGGAGAGTAGGAGAACATCATCATGCGATGACAACGCTGGCAATAACCCATTAAATGTAGGTAAGGGATAAAAAAAAAAAAAAGGATAAAATTACTGGTTCAAAGACAAATCATTCTAAAATTCAGTATTTCCTATCATACTCCTTTTTGACTCAGAAAACAGAGGAAATGGAGGATGTATGCTAAAAGCTAGCAAATATTAACTTTTTAACAGCCACTGCTCTGTAATTATTCTAATTTCTTGAAGTATCAGAAGTAATTTTTAGATCTATTTAATGGTGTAGGTATTTAATTTGTCTCTCCAATTTCTTTTCTAGAAGACAAGCCTAGACTTCTCTAGAAGACAAGCCTAGGAGTAACCACTACAGCTGTAAATACATGGGCAAAGTTGTAGTATAGTATGAGTGAATATTTTTCAGAATGGACATGTAGCATAGCTGGAATATCAGAAATCTCAGAATGGATCCACTTAGGTGGAGAAGGTTGCTTGCTGTAACTGTCTTTTTTTCTGTGTTGTACTACTAAAGACCATTATAGAATATATTTACTGTTACTAAAGCTGTGTTTCTGACTTCCATTAGGTTTGCACAATATAACACTCAACTATTTCATTTGGGTTATCATCAATGCCATTCCTCCTAAATGCTATCAGTTAATAGCAAAACAAGTACCACAAACGATCTCTCCCTCAGCAGTTATCTCCTTTTCTTGGCACTCATTAAACCACAACTGTGCTCCAGTTTTGAGCTCTCAGTACAAGACATATAGCCTGGAGCAAGTTCAGCAGAAAGCCACCAGGTTGGTCAGGAGCTGGAACACTTATCTCATGCTGAGAGGCAGGTGGACTTGTTCAGCCTGGAGCAGAGATGGGTTTGTGGAGACCTGACAGCAGCTTTCTAGTTTCTTGAGGAGGGTACCAATATGATGGAGCCAAGCTCTGCACAGTGAGGTATGGCATGAGGTTGAGAGGTAATCGGCATAAATTGAAACAAATTCAGAGTGAATATAAGGAAAATCTTTTTCCCTGTGAGAATAGTCAACTATCAGAACAGGTTGCCTAGAGGAGCTGTACAGTCCCTGTTCCTGGAGGATTTCAAGACACGACTTGACGAAGCTCTGAGCAACTTGGTCTGATATCAGAGCTGATCTTGCTTGAACAGAAGGTTGGGCTAGAGACCTGTTGAGGTCCTTCCAACCTGAATAGAAATTTCAGGCCTTTGGGTTGGGTACCTCCTTAGAGTTTCTGTGGAAAAGCACGAGCTTTCCTGGCTGCCTGGCAGAAAGTGTAGATCAGATTCCCCTGATGTTCAGTTCAGCATACTGGCCCAGTGAAGGGAAGAAGACATGGATCATACATTGAAACAATGTGCTGTGGACTTGGGTCTGATGGGATGTAAGGGATGGGGAGAATTCAGGGCAAAAGTGGAGTATGATTTGGTATGATCTTAGAGAGAACAGTTTTGGAATTAGGCTGGAAAGAAGCCTGAGCACAGGCTTGTGGATCCTCACAAAAGGGTTTGACTGAGAAGAAAAACCCAATTGTTATATTTTGAAAACATTAATTCTTTTACTGGGGAAAATAAAAGGCAATCTTAAATTAAGGAAAGGAAGTAAAATCCTCATAGTCTTAGAGCTGACTTTTAGTACAACAGCTGTTGTATTTATCTGTGGTCTTACATCCTTAAAATATTTTTCTTTAAAAATATTGAATAAATAAAAGCTATGTTGTGCAGCCAGCTAGTACTGTGTGAAATTAATTCTTTCCTTCTATTCAGGACTGTTCCCAAACTTGTTTGGCTAGTGAGAAGGAGAGCCAGCATCACATGCATTGAATGGGTTTTATTTGATAAAATAAATTCTCTCACTCTCTTATCATGGTAGCTTTAAATAAAGTATTGTGAATAGGATGTAAGCATTGTAGCCTATGTTCCTTTTCAGATAAAGAAAGTCAGCCTCAGAGCACTGAAATCCACAAAGAATACAATATCTATAAGGCTTTCTTCTTTTTTTCGTATATCTCATTCTGTGAGGGATGTAAGAAATGCACATTTCCTCAAAATGGCCTATAAAAATGTTGGTGGATGAAGATGCCATGCTGGGGTTGTCATAGTACCTGAGATATGGAGAATATCTCTGGACCAGATATAAAATGAAGCCTGTCTGTGTTCCAAGGGTATTCCTCCTGGTATGTACCTTGGATACAAATGGACAGGTTACAGATAAAACCCTGCCTATATACAGAAGTTTTGTTTAAGACCTTGCTGAGTCTGGGCTGAACTTTCCCATGGTTCTGTCAAAAGCAACTCTGCTGACAAAGGAATTGAACTGAGACTAAACCAATCAAAGCAAAACTCATGAATTTTGGCAATTTTCCTCTGATAAGAAGCGGATATGATGAAGAAAGGTTTTCATGTTTTAGTTAGGTTTCCTGGGCCAAATCTTTGGCTTTAAACACAGAATAACCACCAGCTAACTTTTTAGCTACTTAAATCATACTACTTTCTTGGGTTCCAGAGTAATTTGCTATCTTTTCACATCTGAGAGACTTGGGCCCAGACCAGGCTGGATGGGGCTTTGAGCAACCTGGTCTAGAAGAATGTTCCCCTGCCCATGTCAGGGTGGTTGGAACTAGATGATCTTTAAGGTCCCTTCTAACCCAAACCATTCTATGATTCTATGATCATTCAAATGAAGTACAAAAACGTTTCTACAACAATGTGGAAGAAATTTGAGATCATTTTTCTGCATTCACCATTTCATTTCCTAATCATAAAAATGTTGATTCCTTGTTCAGTCAGAGTACTTGTTGCAGCTCTAGTGAATTTCCATTAAAATGACGCAGGGAATATCCATCAAGAAGGAAACTCAACAGTTGTTTGAATGCTGGATGAAAAGCAGTCCAGTGGGGTTAAAGTACTTGAGAGAGTAATGTGGTCATATCAACTGTAGCTGTCTTAAATGTCCCAAACCTGAAGGACAGTTTCATTGACTATTTGCAATGGAATTACCTGGCCACAGCTTGGGGTACAAATCTGCAACACAATTTAGTCTCACACGTCAAGATCCGAGAGTAAGTCTTTGCTGTTCCATCAGTCAAAAGGAAGTGGTTCAAACATGAGAAATATCAGCTAAAGTCATGATCAGCAGAACCTAAAGTCTTTCGGAACATTAGGGATGCAGCTTTGGAATCATCTTAGGAAGACACTCAACAGTCATTTCCTAAACAGACACATTAATCTGTAACAAAAGAGGTCATTCAGTCCAGACTGTTGTGATTTTAAGGGTCACAGGATAATGTAGGCTGGAGCAGATGTCAGTAGGTCTCTAGCCCAACCTCCTGCTCAGAGCAGGGTGAGCTTTGAGAATAGACCAGGCTGATCAGTGCTTTATCCTGTTGACTTTTGGAAACCTCCAAGGGTGGACTGTGGTCATAAAACTTCCAGAGATAAACCATTCACTCTGTTTGTCCTCAAGAGTGTCAAATGAGTGAAAAAAAGAAAGAGAACTAAAAGCTGTAAATCAAGACTTTCTCTCTTATAATAGGATTTGTTTTTCCCTTAACATCACCAATGTCATCATTTTGCACAGACTTGCAAAACACTGACTTTTGTTTCCTATTTCTCATAAAATCTCTAGATTATGATGATGGGAGCATAGTTCATGGCAGAAGTGGAAACACAGTAATGTACAAATGCTAGCCAAAAAGACCCTGGTTGGTGTTGAAAAAAACAACTACTGGATATTGTGAAAGGTAAAACTAAGCATTTTGCCAGTAGTCTCAACTTCAAACAAAGCTGTTTTAATCAAGACAATTGCTACAGTTATGCCAATAGCACATAAATTTAATATAAAACAAAAATAATCCAACCCAGTAACTGCATTATGACAAATTTGAGGGGAAAATATCCAAATAACCACTATTGCCAGCCTCCAATATATGGTAAGTAATTCTATTGGTGTATAAAGTAATGAAGGAGGCAAATGGCACTACTAACAGTGAAGTAGATAACAAATATTTTGAGTTCATACATAATTAAAACACCTGAGGGTAAAATACTGAGATGCAACAGGGACTGCCTGATAAAACATCAAAACTGAAATAAAGAAAGCGAGAGATGAGAATTTGTGGAACACAGTGACAAACTTCCTGCTTGAGATGCACCGTGTAGGAGGTGTAAGCAGTTCCCAAATGAAGGCAAAGGAGAAAATAATTAGGAACTGTGAGTGAGGGGTGACGTTTTTGTAGGACAACAGGTCCCACGGATAATCCTTAGGGACAACATCATCATTCATCGTTGTGAGTGCCCATGAGTGTCTTGGGATATGTCTTCCCCAAAACTGTAGTTTTCAATATAGATGCTTTAAAACTTAGGAGATATTGTTTAGGTGTCTTTCAACAGGTGAAATAGGTGGCTTAAAGAAAAATAGAGTATGAGCAACACTGTGGGATTGCACACTTTGTATCCTATTTCCAGTGAACAGCCACTGCCTATGAAATGAAGATGCTGCAAGCTATGAATGACCAGAGTCCAAGGTGCTACAGATGGGCATAACAAAAGGACCTGTGGAAGGGTTTGCAGTTCCCACAGTGACATAAAAAAAATTACTCTAGCTATTGGCTTGGTTAAACCTTGAAAGGCAAGAAGACTTTCTGCTTTTTCTTCTTCATTTCCCTTCTCAGCTAGTAAGCAAATAACTTTCTTCTCAGACTTTCTTTGCTGGAGTGGGCAACATCTGAAGCAGCCCTGTTCATGCTATGTGGCATCAGTGGGCACCTAACTCTCCTGGAGATGGCTGTAATTAACTTCTGGTGCATCAAGGAGAGGCAGAAGAGGCAGCTCTCTGCATGGAATTTTGTCATGTGTGCAGGCTGAAGTGTGAACCTTTGGGATGGGTAGCAAGGCTGCATCCCTGGAAAGCTGCAGCAAGGTGAGGAGGGGTCACGTTCTCGCAAGGGCAGCAGGAGAGGACCATCGTCCAGCAGCTCCTCCAGCCACCTGCGGGCGGCTCAGCTGGGGGACGAGAGCTCACAGCGGTGGAAGACCTCACAGAAGAGGTGAAGAAAGAGCTAGAGAGGAGCAAAGGGCATGGCCGGGGTTCAGCCGCAGACACACCCGG
>NW_008587719.1:0-2303 GCF_000691845.1 Merops nubicus
CAATGGAGCAGTGCCCAGAAATACCCCAATCTGCCCCATCTTCTGCACGCCTATGGGAATGGCAGCTTCATAAACTCTCCCCCCCCTTGTTAAACAGCAGGAAAGAGCTGCACTGAAAAGCACCCGGGGACTGCTCTGCAGATCACAGCAGCTTCCAAAAAAGTGCAGGAAGACTCAGAGTACTTCCAGTGGTCTGACACGCTCAGAGCTGGCAGTCTAAGAAGTGTAGACCCACAGTAGAACCTTCTGGATGTAGAGATGTTCCCTTAGAACACCAGCTACGAGCCCCTTCTGTGAGGAAACCACCTCCTGCCTGCACACCACGTTGGTTTTGGGTGAGCCCCATCCAACGTGGAGCCAGCCTGGTTCCCTCCTTCAAAGCACGTTCAACGACCAACTGGTGGAGCAACCTCTGTGCAGAGAAGTTCCAAAAGTCTCTGTACCTCTGGGCTTACCTTCAGCTCAACTGGAAGCGTGTGCAAGGCTCAGTGGTGGTGTGTGAGGAGCGTTGGGGTAGGTGAGCTTTTATATCGTGTGCATCGAGCTCTCAAGGGAAGTGAGACACCCTGAGGAATGCTGATGGATTTATTATGGAGCCTGACTTTGGCTGCCTCCTTCTTTGACTCACTTGCAGCCGATCGGTGATCCAAAGGAGAGGCGTCAATCACCTTCTGCATCCAAGTTAATGATTTGTTTCCGGGAGTCTTGCTTTGAAACGTTGAGGGCAAATGGCTTCTGGGGGTCTACCTGGAGGGCTCCCCAATGTGTATCAGCTCAGCCACAGCTTCTTGGGTGCTTGTGGACACAGAGCAGATGCTGAGGGATGGAGGCTGGAGTGGGTTGGGGTTGGAGTGTGATGGAAGGATAAAGGTAAAGGACGTGTTGTAGCTGGGTCCCAGGGAATTCTGGGGAAAGAGGGTTTCCTCAAGGACTGGTGAGATGGAGAGCTGGATGGGGAGCAGGAACACATCCAACCCATTGGGAAAGGGAGCCGCGTGCTCAACAGGCTAGAGGTACCACCTCTGATGGGGCAGGGCACCACTTTGGAGCACCTCAGCCCTGATCCATTTCAGAGGGTCCCATGAGGGTGGTAGCGACGTGGGGGCTGTTTCCCCTCACCACTTTGGGATCCCAAGTTGGATGTTGCTGTTGGATTGAGCAGAGAGGCCTGTGCTCAGCTTCAGCTTCCCAAGGGTCTGGCCTAACCCGGCGGGAGTGGGGAAAATCTGGAGACCTTTCAGTCTAAAAAAGTGCATTTGGAGGCCATCAAGACCCTACCCTTGAACTCCAGGACATAAACCACTTCTTCTGTCTCAGCAGGACCCATTTTCTGAGGGTCCTGCTTCGCTGGCCAGCCCACCCCCACCTGATGCTGGGGAGGCATCTGGGTGTTTTCCTCCCTGGAGAATGATGGGTTGTCCACACTGTCACAGCAGCTCTGGCTGCTGCGTTTTGCAGCAGCTTCATCCTGTCACTGTGTCATGCATGTTTGGAGGCTGACAAGAGCATCATCCACCCTCACGGGATGTTGGGTGGCGGGAAGTGTAGCTGAGAGATTCTAGCAGAGAGGATGGATGACAGCAGGAGCAGGCTGCCCAGCCCCATCACTGTGAACATCACCTGGAGTGAGCACGCAACTCTATTGGCATGGGGAAAGGACCATCAGCACCAGGGTGGAAGAGGATTCCTTCTTTTCCCTTTGGACTTCATCCAGGGGTCTAAGCCTCACTCTCATCCCCAAAGAGAAATGAGATGGTCTTGCTGCAATTCTGGCTCTCTCCTGTGCAGTGTAGGAGGTGTTCTACTGAGCAGAACACCTTAATCCCTTCCCTGCCTTTAACCTGTAGGGACTTGCACAAAGGGGCACGTTGGATCTGCAGCTCCTCAGGTCCCAGGGTGTGAGGGAAGGCTGCAGAGGGTTTTAGCAGGGGTGGTGAATCCTAGAATCCCAGAGCCAGGTGGGAAGGGACCTTTAAAGTTCATCTTGTCCAACCCCCCTGCAGGGAGCCACTAGAGCAGGGTGCTCAGAGCCCCGGCCAAACTCAGCTGGGATGGGGCAGCGACCACCTCTCAGGGCAGCCTGCGCCAGGTTCTCACCACTCTCATCATCCAAAATGTGTTCCTTATATCCCATCTAAATCTTTCTGTTTTAGCTTAAACTCATCAACCTTTGTCTTGTCACAACAGGCCCCGTTCAAAAGGTGAGAGGTTCTGGTGTGAGGAGACCCCAAAGCTGGACTCTGCAGGGACTGGAGACACTGAACCTGTAGCACAAGCACGTGTGGTCCTTGCCAGACGTGGAG
>NW_008587719.1:2336-3596 GCF_000691845.1 Merops nubicus
CATGTTGAGGAGCATCTTTAATACCTGTGTTGGGTAAAGGAGATTGTGGACTCAAGAGGCTTCACAGTGGAGCCTGCCCCAAATTTGGGCACTGAATACCTCCTGTGTTCTGATGTCTGGGCCCTTTTCTGCCCTGCACTCCAGTCATCGCTAGGATAGGATGAAGGTCATGTTGTCTTTCAGGCTCATCACTGCAGACATCTCAACCTTGGTGTGAATTTTTATGAGAGGGAGGAAGACCTTGGTGAGGTTCTATAGGCCTTCTTCCCAGCAGCTTCCTCCACACACTGCAATGCTCGTGTTGATGGTGTGGGACATGATGGAGACACTGCTGGTGTCAGAAGAACTCTTCAGTTTTTCTGCAAAAGGCAGAAGCTGATCAGTCATGATTCCTCAGGTGTTTGCATGGCCAATGAACCCTTCTGCTCCTAATTTTGTCTCCTGTCTACCAGTCATGTGTGTGAGATGGACAAAAAACCTCTGAGCTTAAAATGTACTGAATGCAAGAATAGAATCACACCCATCCTAAAGAGGACTTGCTGTTGACTTCAGCACAAGTGGATGTTTCCTACCATAATTAATGGTTTTGTTATAATAAATGTGGAGAAATGGAGTTCATAAAACCCCAGCTGCATCTCCAAACAAAATTTCCCCCGCTACATCCACCTCCAGTGATTCTCCTGCCTCCTGAAGACCCACCACTGCAGCTTCAAGATGAGCCACCTCCTCAAAAGCCTGAGCTACTGATGATCTGCTGCTATATGCACTGGAAAAACCCGTGGTGAAACTCAGACCAGGAGCTCTGGGGCCTTCTCTGGGAAGGAGAACAAGAGGTGGAGCAATTTCCCAGGGTGATGTCGCAGCCTTGGTGGAAATAATTTGCAAGAGGGACAATGATCATCTGCTGAAGCAACACAGTTTCTCTCAAGCAAGATCTTCTCATAACTGAAGAGGATTCTGCAGCTGAATGTTTTTGATATTTTATTTGGTTTTTGGAAGCAAACAATTGACAAATGAAGCAACCTTGAAACCAGATCTTTCCATGCACAGTAATCTTTATTGCACGACACATTGTCGGGTGAGAACATCCACCTGGGAGGTGTCAGCACAGGGATGCAGCATCAAGGGAAGACAAGAGGAGAAGACATTCTGGGCAATTATGGAAGAGAGAGGCAGGACTCTTCTGGAGGAGAATCGGATCTGCCTGTGGCTGTTACTTCTGCTGGCTGGGGGACCAGTGGCAGGTTTGCTTGGTCTGAT
>NW_008587720.1:0-200 GCF_000691845.1 Merops nubicus
CGCCGCCCGCGAGCAGCCCTGCCGTGCCCAGGGAAGCTCCTCGCTACCGAGCCACGGCCCTGCAAAACCAGCCGGCTCGTACGGGAGCCAAGAGCTGTGATAGAGCCTCCTTTGTGCTGCCCACACACATCTACCCTCGGAGCCAAGTCCCGACCAGGCTGTGCTGGAGACGAGCTGCTGGAGGAGCTCTGCCTTCGCCC
>NW_008587720.1:216-1592 GCF_000691845.1 Merops nubicus
CTGCCGGAGCCACGCAGCGCAGGGCACTCCAGGAGGGCATCCTCCAACCAAAGGCCATTTACTGTACCAGCACCATCCCCTCAACACAAATGTCTGGCATGATGGTAAAAGGGGCCAGGGAGATTCTCGTGCCCCCCTCTGGCACTGAAGCAGTCGGAGCTCTCTGCTCCAGCACAGCACTGGCAGCCCCTCGACAGCAGGGCAGTGCCACAGGGCAGGTTTCGCTGCCCTCCCTGGCAGAGGCAGTTGCTTTGCCCACCGAGGGCTGGTCCCATACCCACCCCAGAGCTGCGATGGGTTCCCCTTCCCACAGGTCAGCACTGAGATCAGCACTCAGGAGCATGTGGAACCACACACAGCTGCGGTGGCTACAAGCCCAGCAGCCATCTCCACATCTTTCCCTCTCAAATAAAAGGTGCAGCAAAACGTTTTGCCAGTAAAAGAACTCAAAATACTATTTCCCTGCAAGTAAGTGAGGAAGTGACTGAGAACAGAGCCAAGGGAGGAGGGGAAAAAAGTTTGCTGGCGACTTTGAGGACTGTGAATTCTGGCTCTAATCTTGCTGCTATTGCAGTCAACAGCAAAATTTGGGATGGGATGGGATGGGATGGGATGGGATGGGATGGGAGCCAAGCAGGAGAAGGCACCATGCCGTGGGACACACAGGGAAGAGCAGTGGCTGCAAAACTCTGCCCAGAATCACTGGAGCTACTGGCCTGATCCAGCGTAAGCCCACAGCTGCTCACTGTGCCCGGGGGAGGGAGAATGGCTGTGCCCTGTGCCCAGGACTGCAAGATGTCCATTATTCATCTCTGGCTTCCACTTTCAATCCATTCCTTGAAGCTCTTGGGGAGCAGGAACTGCCTTTGCTACAGAAAAGTCAAATTCAGGGCAGCAGGCGCCCGGCTCCAGCAGGAACCGCCGTGGTGAGCAGCTCTGCTGGGGCTGGCCATGGGAATGAGGGCTGGCAACCAGAGGCACAAGGCTACTATCAAAGGCTCACACGTCAATTCACTATCAGGTGTCAAGGGACAAAGGCAGAGGAAAATTAAGGACTCCTCATCTTGTGAACCTTGTCTGTGAGCAGGCATTTGGCTCATCTGGCCCAAAGCAAGACAACAGACTTTACTATCCTGTGTTAAATTAATAAGCACAGTTGCTGCATGACAGCAGCATTTGAAAATGGGACTGATGCCTCACATTCCTCCTACCCTGCTGAGACACACCCAAGATTTATGACCACTCTCCTCTGAGCATCTCCTTACAGTTCCTGCGCAGAGCATGTGGATGGATCCAGCAGCCTCTGGACACGACGGTCCCGCTGCCGAGGGCTCCCCTGCTGCCGCCCCTCGGGGGGCTGCGGGTGCCGCCGGAGC
>NW_008587720.1:1678-3188 GCF_000691845.1 Merops nubicus
GTGCAGCCAGAGGGGCCCTGCCAGCGCCGGCGGGGGGGTCGCAGGCTGCCCACAGCACCCAGCTCGGGCCCTGGCTGCAGGAGGCACTGAGGGACTCCGGGCAGGAGACACCGGTGGACTGTGAGCAGCTAAAACCACGCACATTTTACACCCCACTGAACTCAGTCATAACATGGATATTCCTTCCAAAATAATTGCCAGGAGTGCTAATTTCAGCAGAACAAATGCAGGGATTTGAGGGTGTATCTGTTAAGAAACGACTGCATGCTTCCACTGGGCAGGAGAAGCAGACAACCAGCCTGTTTAGCATAGTCCCTCCTCCCCGGGCTGAGCGCCCCAGGGCTTGTATTTTAATTCCGTTATTATCATCATTATTTCATTAATGGAACCAGACCAAATCTACAGCTCTCCCCTGTTGCCAGACAGTTTAGAAGATCAGGCAAATCTTCAGGCTTTGCAGTGAGAGTGTGAAACCTGGAGAGAACCACCCCTCCACTCTGACCCTGGTCTGGGGTGCACCTTGTGCCCATCTGCCTTCCCAGCCACCACCACGTGTCTTGGGTTGGTGCTACAGTACACCACCACATCCCTGAACCCACCAAGCACTCATGTCTCTGCTCTGGACCAGTACAAGTGTGCTGCAGCACACAGAAGACTGAGTCTCTCCACAAAACCACCCTGATCTTGGTCCCCTGCGCCCCAGCAGACACCAAACCCCGCACTGACTGCTGCTGCTGGTCGTGTCAGATGGTAACAAAGAATGATTTGAAAAACTTCCCTTGCTACAGCAAAAGCCAAGCAGGAGGCAACACATTCACAGCTCTAGCTCAGTTCACATGGGACCCAGACAAAAGGATCAAGTATTGTGGATGCAAGTAACTTTGCTAAATGCATTTTGCAGTTCTACAGCATTTCATTCTGTTAAAAAATCAAATTGCAGCCCAAACTATGGTGAAAAAAAGTTACAGGGGGAAACATACATACTGAAGAGTTTGGGCTGCAATCTGATTTTTTAATGGTCCTTTCCATTCACAGCCAGCCCTTGAGAAATGCACTTGGGTTTATCTACTCGCCTTGGGGATGATTACCCCTAGTCCTCCTCCATTCTTCTTTACCAGCATTAACCACCTGAAGCTCACCAGACTCCCTCCTGCTGGGGAACTGGGGCACAGAGGCACCTGTGGGTGCCCAGGAGCCCCCGGGATGCTCAGCCCCTCGGCCCCAGGGCCGCAGCCCTTTCTGCCCGCAGCCCTTTCTGCCCGCAGCCCTTTCAAGCCACGGGAAGTTCCTTATCTCCTGTGCCACACCCCTTTCTGCCCGCAGGTGGCCGAAGCCACGGGAAGTTCCTTATCTCCTGTGCCTGCCTGCTCATAAACCACACACTTCAGAGCGAGCAGCAGTGCAAAGTGTCACCCACAGTAAACAGGATGTAACTATTCTCACGCGGGCCAGGCTTGATTTTGGCCGCACACATCCTTCCTCTGAAACACCTTTCTTTAAAATTACATCA
>NW_008587720.1:3285-10484 GCF_000691845.1 Merops nubicus
TATCCCTCTGGGGTCCCAGGCTGGGGGGACACGCTGTGCTGCTGCTGTCTCCACACCACAGCACCGAGGGACATCTCAACTCTGTCACGTTACAGTAAACAGGATACGGCCAAGCCACATCCTTCTGCAGGCACCAGGCAATCACCACAGCTTGAGAAATTGTACTTCAAGGCTAAAAGGCTTTGTCCATGCGGAATGGGTTAAATCTTGCTCCATCTTAAATTAAACTGCCCTACCCAGAAGTGGGGAAAGGATAAACCTTTTCTTTCAAAACCAACCTCCTCATATCATCTGCATTTTAGAACAACCCTTTGGGCATTTACTGCACTGCCACTATTTTTCTGCTACCTGCTCTGGATACTCGGTAAATGATGGAAATACTGGGTGAGTCTCGATTCAAACCCTTCTGCACGGAAGACACTTGACTCTGCCTCTTTGATGCTAAGGCAGAGCCACCTCGGGCACACGCTGGAGGCACCCACAGCCAGCACGGGCCCAGCACGCTGCCGTCACCCCACGCGCTTGCAAGGAGGGTGTGCTGGGTATTTCTGCAGAGTATCACAAGTGATGCTGATTAATTCAAACCCAGGAGCCACATCTAAGAAGAGGGCTAGTCAGATTAACCCCTGAGCGAGACTGCAAAAACAAAGCGGGACAGAGAGAGAAGATTTCCAGCCACATCAGAGCTCAAGAATTCGTCTGGTTTCACGGTGCGAATTCAGTTCTTTATCCCAGGCCTAAAAGGAGCAGAAAAAGCAATTTCCCAGAATTTCCATTACAGCTCCCCAGCCCCAGAGGCAGGCGTGCAGGATGTCCCTTCGGGAAGGAAGTCTGCTGGAAACAGAAGGAGGAAGAGGAGTGGTGAGGCAGCACTCAGGAAAACCATGAAACACGCTGATTTCGGCATCCTGTGTTTGTGACCTTAAAAATAGTTCTTAATCAAAGATGGAGTTTATTTCTGAATTAAAAGCAGGCTGCAGTTCAGAAAAAGCCCTGCAGCTTCTGCTTTCAGCAAGGCTCTTCTGACTCTGCCACAGCAGGCCTGAAAGCCTCGCAGAGATGCAGTATGTGGAAGGGGAGCCCGGCCCCTTTCATGCATCATATCAGAGCGGATTAAAGTGTTGGCTTCCAGCATGCCTGGAGTCCTGGGAAAATGACACAGCCAGCATCCGATAATCCGCTCCAAACTTGTTGATTTGTGGGACTTAGCCATCGTCTTCATAGGCTCAAAATTTGGCAGTTGCTCCCACAAAACTGACGTTTTCAGGCCATTAAAGACTGTGATAAAAGGGCTCTCGTCTTATCTCTTGCCTTCCTTAACATAAACCACTAGGCTTTTATTAACATTTAGGTATGACTCAGGGAAATGTCTGATTGCAGAAAGAATACTCAAAATAATTGGGATACTGTCAGAAGAGAAGAGCAGAACATGGACTTAAAGTCGAACCGTTGAGAGAGCTTAAAAACCAATGTGGAAATAGGCACAGACACGGTAGGAAAAGGGGCAGAGAGAGAGATGGTGGCAAGCCAGCCTGGCTGCACGAGGCAAACAAAGTACAAGCCCTCCTCTGTGCCAGGCAGAGCCCAGACTGGCCACGACCTCCCTCGCAGGCAGAGCCTGCTCACCCTGCAGCCCCCCCAGCCACCAGCAGTTTGTACACACAATCACGCGTTTATCTGCTGGAGTGGCACAGCCAGAGCTGTCAGAATCAGGCTTTTTGGGATGCCTGGAGGAAAATGTCATCCTCAGAAGAGGACTCTACTGTTAGGGCACTTGAGACGTAAGCGGTCTCTAATTGTAGTGCTGCTGCAAGGACAGGCACTATCACACAGCTTCTCTAACTTCCCATCGTATTTTTTAGGCAATGGGAGGCAAATCAACGTGCTCTCTTGGCCACTTGAGGCACTCAGGCTAAGAACCTCTGATAAAATGAATCTTGCTGAATTTCACTCGAGAATCATCCACACTAAGCAATCAGCACTGCCACAGTGCAGCAGACGTCCTTATAAAAAGAAGCTTAAACCAAGATTTGCACCCTGGTTTCACTCCCTACTCAGAACACAAGTTTCCTCGCAAGGCAGCGGAGGTTTTGCTTCTGCACTGCTCCTGCTGCCTGCAAGCTTTGCAGCCTCTTAGCTTCATTTTTATTTCACAGGAAAGCTTCCCCCCCTCCATCTTATACAACTTCCTTCTCTCCGCTCTCAACTCCAATCCTTTTCTTTCCTGCCAGCTCCTAACATTCACTCGTGGCAGCTTCACGTGGGACATTCACCCGCTGACAAGCGCCCAGGAGCTCAGGCCTGTGTGCCTGGCGTGAAGTGAGCGGCGAGGAGCGGGAGGGAGCCCAGGGAGCACAGGACCCATGGCCCCGGGGGAAGGCAGGGCGCAGCAAGGGCTCTGCAGACAAGTGGTCCTCCTGGGACTTGTCATCTCCTTAGACCTGTTCTGTACTCAGGGACCTGCACAGTGGGAGGCGGGAGCTGCCCAGCAGTCCTGGGTGCCCATGCTACTTGTCCTGCCCTTCACCAATTTCTGAGTTTTCAGCAATGGTTGAGGTGTTTGCCTGTTACAAGGCAATGGCCAGAGCAGACCACGCACCTAAAGGACATCTCAGGGCCAGAGCTGACCCGACAGGCTGAGCCCAGAAACTCCTGAAAGCGAACAAGAAACTGTTTTCAGAGAGTCTACAAAGACACAGACCTCCAGCCAGTTCAAGGCCAAGCCTGGCTCAGGCCAAACTGCTCCCTCCAAGTGGCAGCAGCCACATCCACCTCCACCACAGCCCCAGACCCTAAACCACCAGAGGCAAGGGGGTTTGAAACACCAGAAGATGCTCTCAGTGCTGTGTCTCATTTCAGAGGACAAAGCCCAAGCTCTGGCTGCTGCTCCAGCCCTGGCAGCCAGGGCTCATGTACACCTGCTTGGCTGCTGCCCGGGCAAACCCTGTCCCAAAGGGAAAATGCAAGTGGGTGCAAAGGCTGAGACAGGACTGGGGAACAGCTGGGCTGAAGGCAAAGCCAGCCAGCCTGCTATGGTGAGGCCAAAGCCCAACAACAGCTTGAACAAAAACACAGGTTTCCTGCAGCCACCCATCTTCTGCTCTGTCACTTCAGGTGCAGGAGGAAAGGGTGAGGGGCATCTATAACCTTTCCCAGGGTGTTAGGGAGGATGTCATAATCATAGAATCATTTGGGTTGGAAGACAGCTTTAAGGTCAAGTCCAACCATAACTCAGCACTGCCTGGTCACCACCAAACCCTGACCCTCAGCACCACATCTCCACAGCTTTGAAACATCTCCATCAGTGGGGACTCCACCACTGCCCTGGGCAGCCTGGCACAGCCCTGGACAACCTTTTCAGGGAACACACTGTTCCTTATGTCCAACCTGAACCTCCCCTGGCACAACTTGGGGCCATTTCCTCTTGTCCTGTTGCTTATTCATTGGGAAAAGAGCCTGAACCCCACCTGGCTCCATCCTCTTGTCAGGGAGCTGTGGAGCATAAGGAGGTCTCCCCTGAGCCTCTTTTTCTCCAAGCTAAACAACCTCAGTTCCAACTAAGGCCATGCCCTGGATCCTTCACCACCATCACTGCTCTTCTTCAGACACACTCCAGCACTTCAATGTCCTTACTGTATTGAGGGGGGAGCTCCAAGGAGTTGCCAGAGGCTCCAGCCTCATCTCCAGCAGCGGTACTGAAGCCAGACACCTGCAGCCAGACTCTGGTTACCCCCTTGGTCTCCTCTGCCACCTCCTCTGGCGGGAACTGGCCAGACTCAGACCCACCCATCACTCCACAAGTGCCAACCCCGTCGTGCTGACCCCGAGGTTGAACTGCTGACAAAGAGAGCCAAGGGCAACGTTAGCAGGAGCCCGGTAGGACCTGCTCTGCACAGACCTGCCCCCAGACACCACCCCCTAGGCCGGGCAGCCCCGGCACAGGACCTGGCACAGGGGTCTGGCACACACCGGCGCATCACCCGGCAGAGAGCTGAGCGGCACGTGCGACTGCACGGGGAACTGCTCCGAGCAGAGACAGCTCAAAAAGCACCACCCTTTTAACTGAAATTGCACATCCTTCATGCCGCCAGGAAGACTGGTCAAGCTTATTATGTTAGCCTTCATCCTGCATTAAATACAATACTTCAGATTATACAATCAAATCCCCCAGGAATGGGCAGGCAGAGGGATTAACGAACAACAGGCTCCAGAGGGGTTGTCACAGTTAAAATAGCATGAGTTTGAGTAGCAAGAGTTCCTACGTCCTTTAAATTCACCCGCGCTGGAAAAGCAGCTCCTCTGCCCCGCTCCCCAGGGACACAGAGCAGCTCAGCCCAGTGTGCCTCCTCCCCAGGGCGCCTGCGCCACTGAGCACAGAACTAATGTGTCCCCTCAAAACTGTTTGGAGCAAGACGCCCGATTTATTCAGGCCGTATTTCCTTAGCTGCTCTCTCCTTGGAAGAGCCCCCCCTCCGCTCCTCAAGCTGTGTTTCTCATCTATGTCGAGCTTTGCCTTCAGTAACCAATCCCAAACTATTCAAAGTCCATCCCACAGGGAGCAGTCCAGGGTGAACTGCAAGTTTGGCTCCTCAATCTTTAGGGGCTGTTTTTTTTATTATGGCTGCTCCTAACACTTAGCACTTCACATGCTCAAAGTGCTCTAAAGGCTGAAAAAAGCATCCATTAAAGTAACAACCTCTTACCTCACACAACTGGTCTTTTGCATGTGTCAGTTCAAATCTGCTTCATTTAGCAATAGTTTATAGTAAATGTTTTCCTGTATTTTCCTCATTAGTTCTGCTGAATCAATTAAGCTCTGAGATAATGAGCAGAACTCTACTCCTCTGTTATGCATCCTCAGTGTAACCCTCCTCTGCCCACACTGCCGTGCTGCAGGTGCCCTCCGTGGGTCCCACCACACACCTCACCTGCTCAGCAGCCTCGGCACCAGCATCCAGAAGCAGAACAACCCCACCTGCTCCCAGCCCGCAGCGGTAGCTTGGCACAGAAAGGTTAAAAAAAAAAGCTTTTTTGCTCATTAACCAAACACTCCAAATGCAGAAGTGGCCAAGGCTCAAAGATGTTGTCACCAGCAGACACGCTGCACCCCCAGCTCACAGGTGCACCCTTCCTCCACTCTAACACACGAGCAGAGACCTCTGCCCTCATTTTGGGGACTGAAAAAATTCAGGTAAACAGTTTGAACAGATGGTTATGGTAAGTGCAAAGAATGAGGGTGAGAGCACAGGTTCCTCAGACCTGCAGCTATCCCTTGGCCTCACACAGAGTCTCCTCTCGCAGGCAAAACCTCTACCAAGCAAAAGACATTCTCTAAACATCTCTCTGAACACACCGTGCTTGTTGACTTCCCAGCACTGTATTTCTACAGCTTCATCTTTGGAGGGCCTCCCTCCCTGCCCTATTTCCCCAATTAAGAAATTAGGAGCAGCAGAATAATTTCAAAATTTGTTAAAAAACAATGGTCCTACTGGATCCAGCAACTGAGCACCTCTTACTTGCTTAAGTACGGAAGGTTTTTCTTTTCTCGACCCTTTTATATTTTGCCTTCAAGATTTGTCATGACTGATACTTCCAAAACTCTTTGGAAAGGTCCAAAAAAAGCCAAAAGGGCTTTTTTTCCAGAAGGGAGCAGTACAAAGCAGCAGAATACTTTAAACAGAGGAAAGAAAGAAACCAGAAGACAAGCCCCAAATTTCTTTCAAATAATAGAGATATGTTTGCAAAATCCAGACTTTCAGGAAATTTTGCTTCTGGGTTAGAATTGGAAGATTTGTATTTCAGTACCACTTGCAACACATCAACTGCAGATATCTTGTCAGAGCAACAAACCTCCAGTGGTTCAGGCCCAAAAATGGGCTGCGTTGTTCCAGCAAGTGGTCCCATCTGGCCTGAAATGGGCTGCCCAGCATCAGCCGCTGCCCAGCATCAGCCACTTCGTGCTGTCTGCACCCCTGGCACTGTGGCCAGCATGGCTTTGGTGGCTGCAGATCCAAATGTGATCCTGCACCTTCACTGAGACCAAACACTTGAACTGAGGTTTGTGCCCTGGACTCAAACAGCCTCACCACGAGCTCCAAGTTCTCTCCAGGTCCCGCAGCTCCAGCGGCCACCACTCACCCACACGACAGCACTCCCAGGAGCACAGAGCAAACCCGAGGACTGTGACTTGGGCCACGCTGGCTTCAGAGGACGGCACAGCAGAATGAGACCCCCAAGTTAACCCCACTGCCCACCAGAGAAACACCTCAAGCTGATGTGCGTCTTGCCTCACTCCTCATCTGCAAGGCTGTGCTTATCTGTAGATCCCTTCCTCCAAAACAACGCATCCTGGACTGGAGAGGAAGGCACAGGGGCTGGCCACAGCACATCAGCTCTGCTCAGACCACGAGCCATCCCTGCCGCACCCCTGTTGCTGCAGGATGCCACAGCTCCCATGCCCCCCACCTCCGGGGACGTCCCAGTCCCGACCCCCAGCACACGCTGCCCCGGCTGGCCAAGCCCCGCTGACACAACGGGCAAAGAGGCAAGATACAACGGGCAATGAGGCAAGATCACCACGGGCTGCACTCATCAGCACAGCACACCTAAGAGGGTCCCACCCAGGCTCTGTTTGACACTGGCCTTTTCGGGAGCCTGTCCCATGCCCCCGCCGGCCTCGCTCCGCCAGAGTGGCTGCTGCACACAGAGCTGTCTCCAGATGTTAGAAATCAGCACTGCTCCCTCTGCTCAAACAGTTCAATAAATTCTACAGGGCCCTGAAGCCGGAGACTGCCGTAGACAGTCTGCCACCTCCTCCACTTGCTGCAAGGTGTTAGAGCCCAGCCTGAAATGAAAATACAGACCTGCAATCATATCCTCACCAGCCCAACAAAATAATAAAACAGAAAAAGAAACAGAAAACAAAGTGGATTCCTCCTGCAGACCCAGGCTCGTGGCCCAGGGTAGGCATGCTGGGGACACTGACACAGCAGTACCCCAGCACTCACAACCTCGTTCAAATCCTGGCACGCATCCAATCAACACCAAGGCATCGATCGGAGGGTTTCCAATCACCTACTCTTCTCCCACGAAAAGAGGGCAGGGATGCTGCCCCCAGCACAGACTGGTGCCCTGCTCCGGGGGTTCCAAAGACAGACAGACCTGCCCAAGGGGCACGGCACCAGCGCTAACGCCGCTGG
>NW_008587721.1:0-4441 GCF_000691845.1 Merops nubicus
ATGTGGCTTTAACTGGATATATTGAACATGAACTTACTGTCTTGTTTCAGGTCCAACAGTTGCATCAAATGGAATCCTTCTAATAAACAAGGCTTATGTATCTTTGCAAAAACCATCAGATGCAGGAACACTTCAAAGCTTTCAATATTATGTAAAGGCTTGAGGGAGAGTTACACAGGCATTTGTCAATATGCTTAATTGCATTAGATATTAGTGAAGCTGATCTGTGACATTGATCAATGATACACTACTGGTTTTTTGAGTTTGGAGGGATTTATTTGAACAGGTGATTTTATAACTAGTGTTTACCATGAGTTACCTCATTTATAGTGATTCAAGTCTGTCTTTTAAAAAGTATTCTCCTTCCCATTTTTCACCCTTGTTCACTCAGTTCATCTGTGCAGTTATCTTTATGTAAAAAACAACTGTTTGGCTGTTCCTTTTGGTATTAGGAAAGGATACAAGCAACTAAAGTCAGTTGCAACCGACTGCAAATAAAAGTGCTGGCTTTTTATGTCTTCAGATAATTAGAAATGTGTTTCTGCATTTTTTTGCATATCTTTCTAGGTCTTGCTGTTTCCAGTTCCTTTCTTGAAGACTCATACCAAAGGTTAAGCACAGATCTAAATGGAAGTGCTGCACCTGTACGTGTGTATGCTTTGTATTACATTTCAAAGATGAACTAGATTGAAAATACATAGGACAGGTTAAGAATACTGTAGTCGTATAGGTTGTTCTTCTGTGTAACTTAGATCTGGTGGACTGCACTATTTCCTCATATAGTTGGAAAAAGAGCATTCTACTTGAGTTTCTTTTTTTAAAAATTACAGAAAATGTTTAAAAATGTGCTGCAGTCTTTGAAAAGCTTGCACCTCCTTTTTGCACTCCTTTGCTGTAGTTTTATGAAGGTGATAAACAGTTTTCTGAATATGTACAAATGTAAATTTTAATGTTTCCCTGAAAACAAAATAGTCATTTTGCTGTACCATGGTAGACATTCATTGGAGTCTCTTCTTACTTGTTGAGTTGTCTACTACTTTAAATATCTAATATGGTTTCCTCCTACTTTCATTTTTTGCTTGCTGTTCTTTTCTGAGCATTTTCAAAAGGCCAGTGCCCATTCTAGCTCAGTTGAAGCTATTGCAGTGTCCATGGGAGGAGAGGATAATGAACCAACTCTAGGCAGATAATCACTGTCGAGTGTATCCAATCCCAGCTCTTTTTTTTTTTAAAGAGTGCTCTTCTAGGTGCTTTAAAGGATAAATGTACTTCCATGATACCAATCGAATTGCTTCTCCTGTTAGGTCAAGGTTTACACAGAATTATACACAAGTAATTTTCTAGCTGCCAAGAATGACAACTGCTCCTGAGCTTAAACTGGAATACCTTATTACAATATTTTGGAAGGAATGATGGTGAAAGTAGTAAGGCAGTTTGTTACTGAAACAGAGCAGGATTACCTTCATGGTGTTCTGCAAACAGTGGGCTGAATTACATTTACCAGCCACTTCAGTGATGCAAGCCTTGGACCATGTCATGCCTGTTGAATGCTGGTGACCCATGATGAGTGCTGCAAAGTCCCCTGTTCAGAACCAGACATCTCAGGGGTAACTCTGGACCCAGTATCTGCTACTAGTTACTCCCTAAGTTCATACACATTGTCTCTTCAAGTGTGAAACTGTTTTAGCTCCTGTCTGTGGTGTGCAGGTTTTACATGATTTTTTAAAATGATTAGGTTTAAAAACTTACAGTAGGTGTTCATTCTAGCTCAAGTCTTCAGTTACAACTATAATTTGAGATGTGACCATGAACTAATTTTTTTGGGGGGTGTTCTTGTCACACACTTGTTTCTTGTTACAGAACAGTGCTCTCAAACTAGACAGTTTTCTGATGTTTGTTCATTCTCAAAATTGTCTTGAGAATTGCCTTATGCACTCTGAATTTAGTTGCCTTCATTTATCTGAATATGACAACAACTTTGAGGAAAAAAAAATTCAAAATATTTGGAAGATCCTAGAGTTAAGTAAGAAAACCACTATGCTCCCTGATAGAGTCCCTCCCCAGCTTTCCTGCAGGCCCTGTTTAAGTACCAGAAGGCTCATATAAGGTCTCCCCAGAGCCTTTTCTTCTCCGGGCTGAACAAGCCTGATGCTCTCAGCTTGTCCTCACAGGGGAGGTGCTCCAGTCCCCTCATCATTGTTGTGGCCCTACTCTGGGCATCCTTGAACAGGTCTGCGTTTTTCTTGTGCTCAGGGTCCCAGAGCTGAACACAATATTGTGAGGTCTCATGAGAGCAGAGTAGAGGAACAGAATCCTGTCCCTCAACCTGCTGGCCACTCTTGTTTTGTTGAAGCTCAGGACGTGATCTGCTTTCTGGGTTATGAGTGCACATTGCTGGCTCATGTTCAGTTTTTCATCTGCTAGTACTCCCAGGTCCTTGCAGGGCTGGTCTCAATCTACTCATCACCCAGCCTGTATTTGTGCTTGGGATTGCCCCATCCCAGGTGCAGGACCCTGCACTTGATAATGTTGAACTTCATGAGATCTGCATGTCCCCACCTTTCAAGCCTGTCAGGGTCCCTGTGGATGACATCCCTTTCCTCTAGTCCTGACCACACAGCTTCATGTTATTGGCAGAGCTGGTGAGAGTGCACTCCATCCCACTCTCTGTGTCACAAAGATGTTAAACAGCACCAGTCCCAATACCAGCCCCTGAGGAACACCACTCAGCACAGGTCTCCCCTTGAACATTGAGCCACTGACCACAACTTGAGTGCAACCATGCAGACAGTTCCTCATCCACTGAACAGTCCATCCATCAAATCCCTGTCTTTACAATGTAGAGAAAAGGATGTTATGCAGGACAGTGTCAGATGCTTTGCACAAGTCCGTATTGGTATGAACAAGTCATATTTACAATATATTTACAGTTTTTCTGGTTATTCTTCATCAAAATAGCTTTTTTTTTTTTTAAATTCAGTACATGCTGTTGAGTTATATGTCAGCCAACCCTCTTAAGTATTGCATTTGTCATCTATTTGTTATATGGTTTTAGACTTTTCAAAATCTTGGTGAAGAGAGAAACTTCGTCTTTCTTAGCAACAAAATTGAGCCATTGTCAGTTCTGGAAACAGCACCACTTTTTGATGATCTGAAAAAGGTAATGCTCATGTAACGTGTTACACTGATACTAGTCTTAAAAAGACATTTATAGCTGAACTTAGGATACTAAATGTAGTAGTACTTAATTTTGATTGGGGAGTGTCTAGGAGATTGTTCATGTGGTTGAGTCAACGAAGCTTCAGAGAGGTGCTGTAGAAATAGTACACATTGCATCTAGTGTGTCAACCACTGACACACATCATGGGGTTTCATTTTTAATAGTTTAACTCGGCCCAGGAGAACTTTCTTCATATTGTGTGTTAAGGACATTTATGATGTAGTGTGTCAAAAGCTTTTAGATCACTCCAGATTGTGTTTTGTTAGTGTTAGCACACATTTTTCACGTGGAACTCTATTTCTCTTTCTGTAGGAACTCACTCGGAAAAAGTTTTTAGGCCCGAGCTTCACAGAATCTTATTGTTGGCCACCAGTAGCTCAAGGATGTGATGTACTTGCCATCTCACATCAGGGAGATGATCCTCTCCTATATATTCCACCAGTTCTTACTTTTTTGCAGTTTGCAAGTTGCTACAAAGCCTTGCCAAGCAAGCACGGAGTATGTATGTATTGGAGTAGTAACAGCTTCTCTGTTCTAAACTGCAGGTCTAGAATAGTGATCCCAAAGATAGAGAATGTTTAGAATGTGTACGTTTAATGTGATCTTGTATCTCCATAATGCCTGGCTAGTTTATATAAGCCCTCTTCTTAGAGGCTTACAGAGATGGACTGCATGAATGTGGGAGTCTTAAAGCTTATTTATGGAGTAAAATCAGGTGATTAATATCATATGACTTCCATACTTCATGAAGCTTTGTTTTTAAGGGGATGGTATGCAGTCATTAACACTTGTGTGACCTATTTTAAATATTGTAATCCATTTTCTAACTTGTATTAAATTGCAGAAATTGAATAATTGAGGTTGTAAGGGACCTCTGGAAACTGTCCAGTGCAACCCCAAGTAAGACAGGATGCTTCTGTTAAATTTTTGGACCTTATTTATGTTGCTACATACATAATTTTTTGTCTCCAGGTAACCTAGCGTATGGTTCCTTGGGTCTGTAACAGCTGCATTTTGGAGGTGCTAAACCACTAAAATCTGTAGTTATTAAGTACTTAAAGGCCTGGTGTGGAAGATTATGGTTTTGCCCTAAATACTGAATTAATACAATCCTTAAGATTCTGAACACTTGTCCAATACTCAGGTGTAAAACTTTGTGTGTATGTGTTTAGCCACTAGCACTTATTTTATGTCCCGGGTGGAAGAAGGCACAGCTTGTTT
>NW_008587721.1:4461-4823 GCF_000691845.1 Merops nubicus
ACAGACGGGAGAGGCGCCAGACAGCTGCATCCAGTGTGATGATACTTGGGCAGAACAAAGAAGCAGCTAGAAGTGTGAAAATCCAAGGATGTAAGAATACTTTCTGTCTTCTTAATTATGCTTGAAAACAGTGTGGGATGCCTTAATCACAGGAAATTGTGAAAAAAGCAGTTTATATTAAGTTTTTTTATTCTAAAAAGTGATTATTCTGTTTCTTTAATGCTATGGATATGTAGCATTACTTGAAGCTTCAGTAGTGCTATTTTACAGTAAATTATGTTAAAGCTGTTCAATCTAGATGTTCAGCATCTCTTTTGTAAATTCCATAACGATTATTTCTGAGCCACATTAGTGATAAGGCT
>NW_008587722.1:0-3007 GCF_000691845.1 Merops nubicus
CGTTCCCCTTTCCTCCACGGTCAGGGAAGTACCACATGCTTTGCAGGGTTTCTTTTCTTCCGCTTAGGGGAAAAATAGACAAAATTTTTGCCCTTTTCGGTCAAAGTCACCTCTGCAGTGGACACGGCTGCACATGGGCCCATCACAGCCCCCTGTCCTCCCCTTCCTCCCCCACAATTGTGTGCAGCTCGGAGTTGCCGCTCTTTTCTTCTGCGTGCCCCGTGCTCGGACTCGGCTTCTTGCTCCCCCAGCACACACGTGGCCCCCCTGAAGAGGTGGGACTCCGGCTGCTCTGACTCTCTTGTCAGCCCTGCGAGGAATAACGCAGCACCGTTGCCGGCCACAGCCCCGGCAGACAGACTCCCCTGCGCCTGCCTCCCTCCCCAGCCATGGTCAGAGCAGTCACGCCCTGCCAGGGTGGGAAACAAAGAAACACGGGGGTGAGTTTTCCCTTTTGCCTCACACAGTTAACCAGGAAGATAAGCATACCCTGGGTTTGTCACCTCATAACCACAAGAAGACACTGTGAATTATTTTTTTTTTCTTGTTTACCCATCCCCCATTTTTACAGATTTAAAGGAAACAGGCCTGACTCCATTTTGAAGCGGTTATTGCCCAGAGGTTTGACTTCCGTCTGTGGAGCAATTTCCTCCTGTGGCATCTGGAGCAGAAGGGAGACAGCATGCCCTGTCCTGCGGGTGCTGTGTGATGCCTCTCTGCTGTTTGGACTGTCATGACTTCTCTGTGCCCGAGTGGTTTCGTCAGGCATGGTTCTGTGCAGAAAATGCCATTGCCAGAGGTCAGTGGTAAGCAAACTTTATTCAAATAAAGGGAGAGTCCGTGGGCAGATCCCGGTGGGGTCTGTCAGATTTGCTGAGGGACCCAGCCTATTTTTATCCTAAATTCCTGTCTGCAAATTTCCCTCCTCCTTTCCCTATTGGCTGAGGTACTTGGAGTGTACAGACTGCCCGGTCTGCCTATTACACATCCCCCTCAACATGTACCCCCTTTCACATCATACATCATATGTCTCATTAACTTCATTTTATGACTCCCCTGGGAGGGGGAGTTACTCTGTGTAAGTTCATTAAGCATGTGTACTAGTTCCTAAAGTTCAGAAGTTTAGGCTATCTGAACTTCTTGGGGTAGGTATCTGGTTTTGTTTAATTTCATTCAAGTCCTCAGATTCTTCTTGTTTGGTTCTTTTTGTATGTAAAGTGACCACTCTCTCACCTTGGAGCACTGGTGATTACACCTCTCAGCTCCACAAACTAGTCCGACTGGTCCCCCACTACTTGCTTCACTATTGTGAAGACACATTCCGCTCCTCTCTATTCTATCAATTCTGTGCCAAATACGTGTGCCTGGGCTTTGGCCAGCTCTGCTACACTTTTGGTAGTTTCAGTGAAAACATTGTTTTCAGACATCCATGCCTCTGAAGGCATTGAGGTGGTGATCCTGCACAGCTCAGGGGGACATTTCCTACAATCTCCAGGGCAGTAGGCAACGCCCTCGATGGCAGACTGTTCAACAGGTGGAGCTGTTGAGCAGCTTGAGGCTAATTAGCGTCAGCTTCTTAAACCTACCAAAAACCTCCACCAACCGTACCCAAAACCAAAACACCACATCTACAAGAACATCTTGACACAAGGACGTGAACGCAGGGAAGCTGAGGAGCACTTGGTAGCTGGCATCACTTGGCTGAAGCGTAAGCCTGAGGAAGCCTGACGACACCATGGGGACAGGATCTAGGTAAATTAAACCAATTTTCTCTAAAACAAAAGAACCTTCTCCTCCTAACAGGCATTCCATTGTTGCTACAATGTTGCAAAATAAGTTCCCACGTTTTCTGTATTTTTTCCTACCTTACTCGAGTCAGGCCCCAAAACTTCTTGGGGTCCTTCCGCTGAGCTTGCCCTAGCTTGCAAATACCTTTCTGGTACTGGGGAGCCCAAACCAGGACACAGCTTTGCAGTAGTGCAATTTTGCTCATGCTGGATAGAGGGAAATAATTCCCTTGGACCTTATGGCTAACACAACTCAGTAGCTGGCCTTGATTTCTGCAGAAGTGCACTGTTGATCCATGGTTAGCTTTTTGACTCTCAGGAGTTGGAGGTCCTGGGTTTTTTTTTTGAAGTTGCTTTCTAGTTGATCCCATAAGCTCTACAGCTTTGTGGGGCTGTTCTGTTCCACGAATAGGATTCTGCATTTGCTTTTGCTGAACTCTGTGAGGGTTTGTGTTGACCGATTTTTCCAGTTTGTTGGGACTGCTGCTAAGCAGCTGCCCAGCCATCAAGCATGTTGACCTCTCCTACTCCAGTTTTCTGTATGCAGCATGCATGCTGCTTACACTGTTCCTACACCACCCCTACTGCCTGCTGAAGGACACACATCTACTCACTGCTTTTCTCTAAACTAAGAGCAGCAAAGTGTCCTTGGGGAAGATTAAGGTATGTGCAGAAACATACACACACACAGAGTACCAAGTCTGAACAAAGTGTATTTGGTGGAATCCATTACACTGTGGTGGTTTGCAGTTATGCTGTATTTCAGGTATATGTTTCAAAGGTCTCCTGCTGCAGGAGTAGAACAATGCTGCTTTTCAGAACGGGTAGTTCCTGCCTAGATTTAAAACAAAGAAGATTTAAGAGAATAGTGGAAAAAAAGGTCTCTTTCTTGTCGTACAGGAGGCTATCTGTGAACAACTGTCTCTGCTAAAAGGGATGAGCCTCTTTAGATAAAGCACAGCTTTCCCTTCCCCCACCCTATCCATTGCCTCATGCCAACAGAAAATACACACTTGCTCACATTTTTCAATAGAATTGAAAGTATCCTTTCATTTCCACACTAGATTTATAACTTTAAAATGCTGGCAGACCTGGCTCTAGCTCTGGGAGGCCATTCTGACAAAGGGAAAGTCTCTGCTCTATCTGCCTGCCGTGCTCCCTTGGTCTCTCTGATTTCCTTAGGCAGGTCAGGCCAGACCATAGCTGAAATACTTCAGGGA
>NW_008587722.1:3057-63972 GCF_000691845.1 Merops nubicus
AAAAAAAAAAAAAAAGAAAAATTCAGGATTTTCAGCAATCAGAAAATCACTTTACATTGCAACTGAATACAGATTATTTTATAACAGGCATGTATCGCCCACCCTCTTTGAAAAAGAACCTGAAAAAAATCCTTATAATACACTAGGCCTCATTTGCACTGAGCAGCAACAGTCCCGACTTTGGCTGTTCTCATTTATCTCCCTCTTCTGGTCAATGATAGTTATTTTTTCCCAGATTTTGTGGGGGTTTAGGTAGGGAAGCCTTTGTTTGGCTTTTGTCCATACACAAAGAACAAAGAGTGAATGCCTGGTTGAGCAAAATAACTTTTATGCATACATACTTGTTACAGTGTATTGAAGGGGTACATAAATATTTACCTGTTTAAAAATTCACCACTGCAGCCTTGAAATGAAGACCTAAATCTTGCCATATCTCTGAAAAGGAGCCAGGAGAACTGCTCACTTTCAGTCAAGTTCAACATGCTGGAAAGATGCCAGGAATAGTGGAGCTGAGAGGTGGCTGCATTTCTGAAGAGGTGATGGCAGGGAGAAGAGCTGGAGTTGGTCAGTTTAAGGCAATTTGACAGTTTTGGCATTGTAAATTGAATTCTTCTGGCTTTTAAAGACTTAATATTGACATAATACACTGCAGGCTGCCAATTTTTACCTTTTGCTTTAATGACATATGTATAAAATATATGCCAAAAGAAAAGAGAATTAATTCATTACTGCGTGTAATGGAGTGTCCTGGTTTGAGTGAGAACAGAACAAATTATGCTCAGTGATTTTAGTTTTCAGCCCAGCCTCTTCTAACTAACTGCACTTTCTGGAGTTAATGGTGTATTTTCACAGACAGTTTCTGCTGCTAGCAGTGATAATGCTCCATCTTTAGAATAACTGCCAAGGATTGTGGTGCAGAAAGGCTCTTTCTTACATTTGCTTCTATGAAGACCAAGGTTGCTGCTAAATCCTGTGTGCCATGTTGGGGATACAGAAAAGAAAAGGTCTGGCCTGCAGGGAGGGGAGACTTTTTGGGTCGTTAAACTCACTCAGATCTCCTACTCTGACATAACCAGGAGACTTTCGAACACATGTTGTTTTTTCCATAATTTGTCATAATTGAAGACTTTCCCTTTAGCAAACAAATGTTCTGATATGGAAAATTTAAAGAAAAAAAAAAAAAAAGTCCCTGCAAGCAGCCTCCCTCCTTTGTTCAAAGTGGTTTAGCTGTCATTACACTGCTTGTCTGTCAGAAGCATGGGCTGCTGCTGAAAGGAGCGAGCTGCTTTTCCTTCTCCTGCTGTCCCTGTCACTTTTTCTCACCACTTCCCATGTGCCTCTCATATGCCTGTGGCTGTGTGATGAGTTGCTTCAGGGAGCCACTCTGGCTGAAAGCTGACTTTTCTTTTGATAGCCTAGTTTTTCTCACTGCAAGGAGTACAAACAGCAATGCCAGCCCAAGGGCAGTAAAAGGAAAAGAGTCTGGACCCAGACAGGGAGGTGAAGAGGATTATTTTTCAGTAGTCATTTAACAGTCAGTTTAAGCTAAACAGGAATTACAGAAGTTATGTGCTAGCATTGGAGGTACTGCTACTGATTTGATCAAAGTACTGATAACTTGACAGGAAACTGCAGCCACATACCTTTAGTTTTTCAGAAAAAGACCAATTGCCTGAGAACCACTCTATTTCAGTTTGAATAAATTCAGTAGTTGTTACGGTCACTGGGTATGTAAACTTGTCAAGCCTCTAAGGACCTAATGGAATCCAGGTAGACTGTGCCTGTAGGCTTCAAAAATGTCTTGGTCTGTAGAGGAATCTGTAAGACCTGAAGCACTGGCTGCTGACTGAGAGAGCTGGCCATAACTGTAGGTCAAAATTGTGTCAGCAGAATCTACAGGAGATTCTTGTGGCCACCTGCACCTCTGCCACTTTGGCCTCAAAGTGTTTCATGTATTTGTAAAAGGTTTAATTAATAGATGTATAATAAATGTATAATTAAGTGAATAAGAAACTATGAAATATATTAGTAGATTAAAAAAGAACAGAATTGAAATCAGTACTTAAATAAGAAAGACTGCTAGTTCAGAATTCACATATGATCTTATGATAGGACAAGAAGAAAGAGCCTTAAGCTGTGCCAGTGAGGCTTAGGTTGGACATGAGGAAGATTTTCTTCCCTGAAATGGTCGTCAGGCCCTGGAACAGGCTTCCCGGGGAAGTGGTGGAGTCACTGGAGGGATTTCAAAGACATGTAGGTGTGGTGCTGAGGGACATGGTTTAGTGGTGGACATAGCAGTGCTGGGTTAACAGTTAGACTCAATGATCTTAAAGAAATCTTCCAACCTAAACAATTTTATGATTCTATGTAAAATTTTGTTTTCTTACAGATAAGTGAATTTGCCTTTGTTCTTTATTATTTATTTCACCTAGGTTTGAGAAGCCACTGGCATCTGCCATGATTACAGACATTAGCACAGGATTTGAAGTAGAACAGGTCTTTGAATCCCTACGAGAAAGCCTGATAATACTCATGGAAACCCAAGTGTAGAGGATAGCCAGGTGTTGGCATGGGATCTTTCTGCATCATCTCTCTTTAGATTGCTAAGAGTGATAATCTCATCCTCAAACATCTTCAAGGTGTTCAGTGTCATTTCAACTGAAAAATATAAGCATTTTCAAGTTTTCACTTATTTCAAGTGAAAGAAAGATAAAATTTTATTCACAAATCTAACATTGTCACAAAAAAAGTGGATAAAAATGTAGGAGTGAGTATTGGAAAAAAATGAGAAGGTCTAATTTACCAAATTTTCTCTGATAAGCTTTCTCAAGAAAGTGTTCATTTATATTCAGGAGGCTTGAGGATGGAGAAGTCTGGGCAACCTGGAAGTGGAATAGATTGATCAAGTAGTGCAAAATAATCTCCAAGGAAGCTAAGAGCTGAGAGGGCATGAGAAATTGAGGTGCAGGAGAGGTGAGAAGGTGAATGAGCAGGAAGTAAGGAACTGGAAAGGTAAGTTTGAAATTGTCTCTTGGCAAGTGCTGAAGGCTGCAGAGCTGTGCCCAGGATGCTGCCCCGTGTGCTCCCGTGGGAGGGGTAACGCTGGTTCTCTGCCTCCCTGTGGTATAGCTCCAGTGGGCTTTCAGACAAGAGTACAACCATTTCTAAATCTGGAGAAAATGGGAAATTGTCTATTAAAACCAAAATAAGATCTTGGAAAGACATTGTGCTTTCCTGTTCTCAAATTGCCTGTTGCACATTGCTCCGTTTTCTTGAGCTTAATGACAGTATTATAACCTTTTTGCTTGCACATGGTTGTGCATTCATAGTCAAGCTCCTGTGAAATCAGAGTTTGTTTCCCTTGCTTTTCAGGGAATTAGAGTAAGGGCTTTGCATGAGTCAGATGAATATGTGCTATGGGTTGACTTTATGACATTTCTTTCATGTTAATTTCAGACATGGTCACAGAAATAAGATTGGTGTTCCACAGTGATAGCTAGAGAGACATCAGTATCCCAAAGTCTAATACTAGCTTAGTCAAGACACCACGCATGCAGTTCTAATGCAGCCAGTGCAGCCTGCAGTGGGCATCTGCAATAGTTGGCTTAAGCAACACAGAAATGGACCTACAAAATAAACCAGCAGGAAGAATAGCTGCTGCTGTGTGATTTCAAAGCTTTCACACAGGATGGAAGAAGATAAAGAAGCTGAGGAAAGTGTCTTTGTGAAGATTTAGAAAAGAGGTAGGAGAAACGAGGGCTGAAGTAGGGGAAGGCATTAGAAGACTCAAAAAAATTGGGGGGGAGTGACAAGAGGAAAGGACCAATGAGCACTGAATATAAAGGAGCTTTATTTGCATGGATATCTGCAGTGTATCACCTCCAGGTCCCCAAGGCTGCTGGGCTGTCTGGGAGCTAGGATCAGTGAGGTCTTGCTAATAGAGCTATGTGTCATTGCTCAGATCTGTATGGTTGTGTACTGTGCATTCAGCACGGCTTGGCTGTGAGCTGCTGGAGTGTCTTTGTTTCAGTTGCTGTCTGCTCTGCTGACCCCTGCCCTGATTTGCTGCTTTGGTAGCTGCAGGAGAGCAGTCCATACTCCCTGTGTCCTTCTCAGCATCTTGGTGCCCAGGGGGAGGTGGGAAAACATGCACCAGGGTCTGCACCCAGGCTTGCAGAGTCACCTGGCATCTTCAGTCTGAGTCAAAAGAGCACCCTAAGGGCCCTTCATTGGTGTTCTTATGTGCAAAGCTGTAGACCATTTGCTGACCAGACTGATGCATGTTGCTGAGTGTGGGAGCCACTCACCTTCTGCTCCCCAGCTTTGGCATTCCTGTTTGTTGTTGATCGTTTCCTTTGTTACTTATGCCCAATGAAGGTGACACACTGACTGCATGGCCAGAACGAGAAGGGGTGACCTGACTCACTGTGGGGTGACATTGCCTTACAGTGAAGGCAACCTGAATTGTTTTTTAATTACTTCTCTATTCATAAAGAGTGTAAACTTGTACACCACAGGTTTTACAACACAGGCTTATCCTTAGTGCAGACTTATAATTAACTTCTCTGAAACCATGTTGGTTTTGAACACAAACTCTGTCAAAATTTGCTTCAGCCTTCCCTCTGAATAACCTTGAAGAAAGAGGAGTAAATGGAAGGTAATTTATTTCTTTTCTACCTGGAAGTTTGTATGTCATCATCGTGTCATGGCACGTCCATGATTTAATGCCGTTTGTAGTGAGACCAAGCAGTGTGTGCAGTTTCTGTGGAGTTTGGAGAAGTGCTTCTCTTCTCCTTTGCTGAACAGCATCCAATGTCCACACTTAATCCAAGCTAAATGTAGATGTCTTTAGTGATAGTTGTTCTCAAACTGAAAGTTAGGCACCAATTCTGGCTCTTACTCCAGACAGGTCTATTCCAGTACAGATGGCTTTTGCTTTGGTACCTGCAGTCCTCATTGTTACTTAGAAAACAGGATTTCTCTTTTCAATATGGTTCAACATGCTGCATTAATATTGTCTGTATGAGTACAGTTATCCAATAATTCTCAATAGCTTAAATTTCTCATAAAATTTCACAGTGTGTCTGAAGGGTAGCTGGAAGCTTAAGTGTTTTATTCTTATGATCCTGCTTCAGAAAATGAAGTGTAGAAGTTTGGATTAGAGATTGCTATGAGATGTTTTTAATGTCTCCTTGTTCTCAAAACATGATCTTTTTAGCTATTCTTGACTGTGAGGACCTGGGAATGCTTCCCAGCTCCTAGGTTCAGCTACAGACCCTATCTGGTAAGGTCCATGTTAAGGGACATGGTAGCACTTCCTCCTTCCCCAAGTTTCCTACGTTCTGTGAACACCCAGAGTGTTGTGGTTCAGACAGAGCTGGGCACCACACGATCAGCCCCCTCCACACCCCAAATGTGAGGGAGAAGAGGCAGGAAAAAAGCAAAAGCCTGCAGCTGAACCGGTGGCTGCAGTGGCACAGGCACTCCACCCACCAGCCTGGCAAAGCCCCAGCCCAGCCACCTGCCCCGTGTGGTGGGCATGGCCTCTGCACGGGGGGAATAACCTGTCCCCTGGTTGGGTGTGTACCCTGGCTGGGCCCCTCTCCCTGCTCTGGTTAAATGAGCCCTCTTTGGGGGTTACCTGTGAGCCAGGACACACAGACACCCCACAAGTGCAGCCGTTGTCTCTCCTGCTCTGGACTCTTTCTGGGTCCAGGTGTCTCACAGCCAGCACCCTCCTGCTCTGCATGGCTGGTGTCCCCAGGCCTCGCCCAGGTGACAGGCAGAGCAGGGGCCAGGGGTCAGAGCCCAGTGCCAGCACCCTCCCTGCAGCCTGTGGCAGCTCAGCTCTGCAGTCAGGTCTGGCTGGGGCTTGGAGGAGGGGTCAAATTGGGTAATTTCCAGCACTCCCGAGATCATTTCCTGGTAAGGGCTGGATGGTAAGGCAAGCTGCCCTCTGCTTCATCTGTATTTTAAAGTGTTCCCTGAAGCATTAGAGCTTTTACAACCCTTTTGCCTCTAGTTTTCTTGGCTTAGGTTTTCACTGCAGCCTTGCAGAGTGTCAGTCTCTGCAAATGTCTCACCAAGGGAGGCAGAGCTGGTGGGACATCTGCCCCCAGATATTACATATCTAGAGCCCACACTTAGTGTGCTGGCTGAACTACAGTTAGGGATACCCCTGAAATGTCTGTGGGAGTCACCTGTTGTCATGGTTTAGGGTCAGGGCTGTGCCCAGACCTATAGCAGATGCTCTCTGTTAAACCCTCTCCCCTCCCAAATGGGAAGAGAAAGGGAGTAAGGGGGGGAAAAAGAGACTCACAGGTTAGAGAAGAAAACTAAAACTGGTTTAATTAAAATAACTGTAATAAAATGAGATACATATATAAACCCAGTACTGAAACATGTCGTGTTGTTCCCCCCCCCCCCACAGGTCACCACCGAACCTGGCAGGCCCAGCCTCGACTCGGCGGGGACAGGAGCTGGACTCAGGAGCACAGGCTGGCACCAAGGCAGAACATACAGTCCTCCCCAGATGCTGCCCCTTGGAGAGAAGAGCTTGCCCCTCATGGTGCCTCAGCTTCACACTGAACGGGACGGATATGGGATGGAATACCCCACTGGCCAGGATAGTGTCACCTCTCCTGTCCGCTCCTCCCTGCAGGTGAGACCTTTTCCTTTCTGCACCCCACACAAGATTTAGCAGTACACGAGATTTAGCGGTGACCTTGGTCTGCACACCAATGCCTGGTGGTAACTCTAAACATGGAGTGTTATCACTGCTAGAAGCAGATGCTGTCTGCAGAAATGTGCCACTGACCTCAGCAAGTGCAGTTAGCTACAAGAGACTGAGCTGAAAAGTAAACGTCACTGAGCAGAATTAGTTCTGTTCTAACTCAAAGCAGGATGCCTGTGCTGCAGGTCAAGCAGGTGAAATGCATGGAGACTCTGGGAGTGGGAAGAGCCCTGTTTGTAGGACATGGTGTGAAGGGAAGTGCATTGGTGGGGTAGGGGAATGTAAGTGCAGGTGAAACAAAGATAGTAGCAGAATAGGGGACAGAGGGAGAGGAAAAGAGGTCTTGTGGGAGCAGGCAAAGGTCTGAAGGTACACATGTGGCAGTTGATTGGGCTGTTAATTAAAGAGAAAACAAGTGGAAGAGAACGGTAGGATGGCAAGATGGCAAAAGGAAGAGAAGCAGGTGGAAAAAATGGAGCCGAGAACTCCCTAATCCTCAAGACAGAACAGGCAGACCTGCCTAGAACATCCAGGAGGAAGCCCATGTCTTTGTGTGTGTGAATTTCAGGTTGGATGTGAAGGTGAGTTCCTTCCCTAAAGCTAAAAAATGGAAAACTGTACTGAAAAGGGTAGGAGGTTGAAAACATTCTATAATTTTGAAGAATATGTTGCCTCTTGGAGGGAAGAATGTGATACAAGAATTGGGCAACTTGGTTTTGGTATTATGAAAATGAAAAGGTTTAGAGGGGGAAAGAAGTGAGCTGTTCTTTAGAGATCTGTGGCCAGGATTGGACTAACAACCATTGCTTGAGCTAACAACTAAGAGAGAGTAAACAAGTGGGAATAAGGGAAAAAAACCCAAACAAACCCACAGCTGTGAGGTGTAGTGGAGTGGAGATTATGTCCTTGTAGTGTAAAGAAACTTCATGTTTCAAGTTCTCTTCTTATGACCAGTAGCTGTAATATAACCAGTCTAACCAGTCAAAGGAGGTAAATTTGCCTGGGGGCTAGCTGGCTGTGATTCCTAGCACAGGCTGCTGAGTTGGCATGTGTCTCCTGTGCTTTCACCATCCTTTTGGGAACCATGATAGCAGGTGTGTGTTTCAGGCAGTATCGTCTCCTGCTAATGTGATTTTGGTTTGGTCAAGGTCACCTGAGATTAATTAAACCCTTTTGAAAATACTTGGGTTTAAACAATGCTTATTTGAATAGTCATGGTCACAGAAATAATTGCCAGAGGCCTTTGAAGGCTGAAACCTTGCCCACTTGTGTTAAAAGGTGAGGGCCTGTGTGCTCCTGAGAATTTTGACCATCTACATCTGCATTTGTGTTAGCTCCACCTTTCATGCTCTCCTTTCCTGTATTACAAATGAAGAAGGAATGCTGTGCAGGATTTTGGTAATTTTGGGTATATTTTCTCCTATCTGAGTAGTGAGACCAAAATATTCTGAGACAGGCATAAGGCATTAACTTTTTAGTTTAAAAAAAGTTTGCATTATTTTTCTAGGAGAGAAGACAAAATTTTCTCATACAAAAAAAAGTAATTCTAATAAATATACAGTGTTCAACCTTTTTTTTTTTTTAAAAAAAAGAGCTATTTATTTCATTGAGTTATTGTAAGGGTACTTATTCTTGTGTACCATGTTAGCTTTCTTTCACCAGTATTCATTTCGATTTTAAGTCTTGTAGAACCAATGAAGAATCTTCTGAGAGAGAAAAATGGAGAAGGTTTTTCTTTGTTGAGCAGTAACACTCTGCACAAGTCATGCTTTTATGTTGTAAAAGGAACAAATCTGTGTTTTCACCAGCATTACAGTGGAAGTAATGCCAAAAGTGCCTCTCCACTGTTCATATGGGAGAGAACATTTATGTAAAGGTTAATGTTATCTCCTTATTACTGTGTGAATAAACCCAGGTGTCCTTAGAGCAACTGCTAATGATTTGAACTGTTTTCTCAAAAACTAGTACAGAAAATTCCTCTCTGTCTCTTTAATTAAAAAAAAAAAAAGCTTTTATCATCTGACCAAGGTTCACAAACATTTGGACTTTTCTGCAAAGTAGTTCAGCCAATTAAAATAGAATCTGTTAAAGAAAATTCCCTTCTGTATTTTGGCTGTGTGGCTGCTCCACAGTGTCAAAAGCCTTTCATCATTTAAAAGGCTCATGTACTTCCAGGAGAACACAGATATGGAAGAAGAGACAGTCAGCAGTTCCTCTGTTGTTCTGGGGTGAATGCAATGTGGAGTGGGTTATGGGTTATCAGGTTTGGGTATTAAAACAGTTTTAATGCCATTGATCAGGAAAACTCTGATCTATGTAGCATGCATTCCTGGGATGTTTGTAATTAGAGCTAGAAATACTCTCAGCTGTTGAGAATACTATTGTAAAATGTGCAGAGTGCCTTGGGATTAGGACATTGTCATAGTAATCTGAAATAAGCCCAGCACTGGTGGTTTTATTATTAACAAAGTTTGTGTTTTATGTGAAGAAAGCAGCTAATCTACAGCTCTAGTCTAGGGCTTTGCAATTTCAGAAAACTTTGCATGAGCCTAACCATCTTTTTACCAAAGATAACTGTATGTGATATTTTGCAGACTTTCCCTCCAATCAGTTTCTAATTTCAGCTATACCAATTGGGTTAGTGCAGGGTTAGTATTTCACAGATGATAGAAAAACAGAACATAAACAAAATTCACAAAGACATTTCTTAGTGCCACCATTTGAGCAATTACCCTTGGGATTTATTGAGCAAGTCATTTTGAAAAACAATAATTTTCTAAGGGAAGGTTAGGAAACTGTTCATAAAATGAACAGAGACACATAGAGACCAGCATAGCTGTGAAATGTCTTGCTCAGTTCGTCTGCTGCTTCCCTGGAATGGGAACCTTCAGCTGTCAGCCTTCTTTTTGTTGAAGTTGTGGGAAATGCAGACTTCAAAACTGGGTACCGATTTATTATATTTATTTTGTTCTTTTAGTCTGCTTATCCTACACTGAGGTTCATCAAAAGGTAGAAAGTAAGCAGCCTTTATGAGGTATCTGTGAGATTTCTCTCTGAAGATAAATATATGAATCTTGCTTCAAAACGAAGGTACATAATGCTGTGTGGAATACACAGCCTAATTTGATGTGGCTAGATGAGTTGTTAAGATGGTTTGATGTAGTTACGTGGTGTTGATAAAAACAGACCAATCATTCTCTTAAAACACCGTAGCATGGGTTTATGGTAATGCTCTTTGTACAAAAGAAATGCAGTCTGTAGCATTTCTCAATGTGCAAATAAGGACAGAAAGCTTTGGAATGAAAATTTTTGTACTATGAGATTGTAACTCTACTATGACATTGTGATGCTAAGTGAATTGCTAGGTCTGCTAAAATTTACATCATCACTAGTGCAGACTTGTGACTGATTTACTTGAAAGCACCTCCTTTAAAGTCCTCAGATATTCATTAAGGGTGATATTTCATGTGGTATTCAAGCTGATCAAATGGCTTGTGGCTATGGAGAGCAGCAGTCCTGCTTGCCCGTGCTCTGCTCCCATGGTTGCTTCTGTCCCCTGGCTCTTGAGAGGCTTTTAGCAAGCTTGATGCTTGCTGAGATAGAGGGCAGTTGCTGCTGGACTGTTTGGTTTGCTTTCTGATCAAGCTGCACTGGTTTACCACACGTGTCTGTGCAGTGGGGTGAAAGCTGTCAAAGTGTGCTTGATTTTCTTCTAGCCCTCCTGTTCTAAGTGCTTGACCATCGTTGTGTGTCTTTCAGATTGAACCTCAGGTCATCTTCCAAGGCACAGCCCATGCACATGTTTGCATCTAGAGGTGGGCTGAAGTCCTACTGCAACTAGCCTGCACTCTGCAGCTGTTTTCAGGGATGTGACTAGGACTCAGGTGGATAGATTTTAAAAAGTGCTATATGTGCTGAAGAGAGAGATAGAGAATTGTTTTTTTTAAAAAATATGATTTTTTTTTTTTTTTACTATGTATCTTAATATTGCTACAAGTCATATGTGTAAGGGTGGACTATCATAAGTAGGATGATGTTTCTGTGTTATCTGTGCTCTCCTGCTCTCATTTTCAGTGATTTAGGGGGTTTTTGTCCTATGTGTCCTGAGCTACATTGTAAATGTCTTTGACAGGGACTGCCTCTTAATAGATCCTTTTGCAGCCACGCTACAGTTAGATACAGTTCTCATTGGAACATTGGGAGCCAACCATAAGGCAAATAATTACTAATCCTAATTATACATGTAACAGTAACGGGCCTGGCAGTTCCAGTCTGAGACCTGGTTGGAGTTCCAGTGGGAAAGGGACTTACTCCCTCTTTTCTGATACTTCTTTATTGTCAGTCCACATTTGTACTACACATAAACAAGATCTGCAAGCTGACAGCAGCTCAGGGAATGGTTAATCGGAACATTTCTTGGTTGGGGTTTTTAGCACCAATGAAACAGTGTATTGAGCAAGTCTGGTCCAGTGCAGGGAAGGACGGGAGCCTGGGTGCTGAGCTGCTTTACCAATGCTGCCATCTCTTGCTCCTGTTCGGTATTGCCCGCCTTAAAAATTCACAGGAGAGCTGCTCGGATTCTTGGGAACAAAGCTAAGACCCCTCCAAATCCCGCAATTAACTAATGAGGTTCCCCCTGCCCCCTCAAGCCTCTCAACTGTTATGTAAATAGATTCATTAAACACACAGCTGCCTTGACCTCAGGCAAGTTCCTTCCAGGCCTCTGTATTTTAAATAACTTCCTTGACTGGGTCATACAGACTTTGGCATTATTCTAAATTGCTGTCATTCAAATTAAAAACTAACACTGAGAAACAGAGATTAAAGGAATGAAAACAGTCTGTCCCATGGTCCTGTATGCTTAAGGATTCTTAAAATGTCTCCTTTATGACTGGGAGCTGTGATGGGAGCAGAGATGACAAAATCTTTCTACATTCATGGAAGCTGAAAACTCACTTTCTCTTTAGTAACCAATGGTTGCTTTGGGATTTCTATAAAACAGAGGAGCAATCCAGTGGTCAATCCAAAGTGTTCATTCCAAATGACAGTTCTGTGTGGAGATTTTAGGGGTGGCTTTTTTTTTTTTTCACCCTCCTTTTGCCAGAAAGTTGTTACTGAAAGGTACCAGTTTCTCACACCTGACTGAGTCAATGGAAAACAGTGGATTACAATAGGTTTATTTTCATGAAGCTTTACAGAAAGGTCAATATTTTTTTTTTTTTTCCCTCCCTTTCTTTTTCTCTCCAATTTATCACTGTTAAAAATGTGGAGGTTTAAGATTTTGGCTTTAATAGCAATTGTTTTTAAGCTACTGTCCATAAAAAAACACTGACATCTGAAGGTATCATTTTGAAATTATTGAGATCAAATATTTCTATAGAATCCTACAGAAATTATTTCTGAATTTTTTAAAAATAAAAAACAAACCACAACTTAGTTATGTTTTGACCTGTCCTGGGCAGATTGAAACAAGCTGCTGTCATTTTGTATCCCTGTCTTGGCAACTGCATTTGGTACATCAGGGCAATTATGCCAGTCTACCTATTTCCACAAATGCTTTTAAAATGCATTTTCTTATCACTAACTTTGATACTTTAAAGGTAAGTTTTCCTTTGGACTTCTGCTCGTTTTCCTGTCACCCGTACAGTGTGAGGTAGCACATTTCCAGTGAAGATGTTATTTTCATGAGAACTGGTCTGAGATTCCCAATACCACTCAGAAGTTATGTGTCTGTAGAATACTGATCTGCACTGGAACTGAACTGATGACTCAAAAGTATTTGGAGCTGTTACACAATTTCACATCTGTCCCCTCAGAAAACCTCACTGTAACATCATTTCTGTAGCTTTGCTGGGATTTCAGTGGTAGGGGAAGACAACAGTTTTTATTTTCACATTCATTTTTTTTATTTGACTCCTCCTGCTTGTAGTGCTCTTGGCTAGGTAATTTATGGCCCAATATCAGAACCCTAGACAACTGTGCTGGTTGCCACAGGCTTGGCAATCAGATTGGAGTAGTGTTTTAAAGATATGTTTTGTTTGAAATGGCTTTTCTCTTCTTCCCCAAATGAAATCCTGCTGCTACACACATTTCTTTTAGAATGGGAGGAGCATCAGTAGAGGAGAGATGGTGTGTGTTTGTAGAAACACCTGAAAAACAAAGCTTCTGAGAAGCTGAAGCTTGCTGGGGAAATGATCAGTGGGCCACTTGCATTTGGACAAGCAGTGGAGATTTCAAGGACTGGGATGGTTGTTAGGGCAATCCTCCTGAGGCCATGGCCAACGTTTGCATTTGTACAGGCTGTGGTAGTGGTCAAGAGGTGTCTACCCCTCTGACTCTCTGAAAGGAGGTGCTCTAACCCGGGCTGTCCTGTTGTCCTGAAGCCTGCTGCAGGGTAGCACCCTGTCCTGTGATCCCACTCTGGTATCTGGCTTGTGCTGCTGCTGCCCCTGTGTGAGTTAGTGCCTCTTACTCAGCAGACCCCAGGGGCCTCGTGGCTTCTGCATCACCATGCTTTGGGAACAGGGTGATGGTGGTATTGACCAAGGGCTCTTCAGAAATGAAACACTTTTTCTTTAGATGGTTTGTCTGGAGGAGAGCAAGGAGAGTGAAAAAAAGTTTGTGTGTGTGAAACAGCAAGTACAGTCAAGGCTGCTTTGGTTTCATGATATCTTGTGGTTTAATAAAAGGGATGAGCTTTCTAGGGAGCTGTAGAGGGAATCCTGGTAACTTTTAATTCCTTTTCTGATTGCTGTGGCTTTCAAGCAGCAGCTCCCAGATGTTCTCCCTTATTTCCTTTGGTTTTAGGATGGCTCTTCCCTGAAACTCCCATCTGTCTCTTCAGCTGATCTTTGCAGAGTATCTCTGCAGAATTTACCAGCCAATCTGGTTTTTCCTTTCTCACCTGGTTGCGTTATTGACTTTCAGTCTCTCTGCTGCTTTTAAACTGAGGAAAGGCATCAAAGTGTTTGCAACAAGCTCTGTGAGCTGATAGTGACCTCTCCACAGCAGCATTTTATCTGGCTTCTCTTAGCCGTTAGCTATTCTCTTTGTAGAAAGCAGCTGTGTTTCAGCTCTCTGTCTTGTCTTCCCTTTTCTAGATGCACCAGGCCACTTCTTTTGACCACTAAACTCTGCCCTTCCCTCTGCAGGATTTGGCTCACTTGCCCTTCTGGCCCCTGAGCTTCCTTCCCCCCTGCAGACATTTTCTCCTCCACACTGAAATTTTTAGCTATCCCATGTATCCCATTTTTGCTTTTTAAACATTTGTTTCCCCTGATATTATTTTTCCTGGATGCCTCATCCTTTTCCTACTTTGGAAAATACCTGGTCCCATCTGAAGAACACAGTGTAACTTCACAGCATTCAGAGTGGATCTTTTGCTGGCTTTTGATCTGGGCCCTCACCCCACAAATTATGAGAAATTCTTCCACTACTTTTGGAGTCCTCCAGAAATTGAGTTTTTTATTCTTCCAATAAAGGAGTTGTTGCTGGTTTTGGGGTTATGGTTGGGTTAGTGGTTGCCCACTTTTTAAACAGTGTCTGCACAGTCTTTAAATGTTTCTTCTTCCTTTTTTTCTTTTCCTGTCTGGAGTGAATCTGGGTCACCTTTGTGAAGTCTTTCAGTCACACAGTCTCTTTTTTTCTTTTTTTTTAAATGGAAATGTTGATAGTGACCATGCTACTTATTAGTACTCCTTTTTACATCCCCACTTGGAGTCTCCTGAGTTTTGAGCAATATGTTACCACTGCCTTAGCAGAGCACAACTCCCTTTTGGTTAGGACACCAGTGTAGGCTTTGGGCTTAAAACCCCAAAAGAAATAAATAGGCAATGCTTGATAAAGGCAGTATTAATTAATTAATAAAATTAAAGCAAATATGTATTTTTTTTTTTTTTAAAAAGTACATAGTCTAAGCATCTCCAGGCCAAGTAGAGGTTTCTACCCAGGAGCACTGAGTGGTGCCACACCTGGACTGTGAGTCCTGCTGGCATAGCCCTGCTGTGTCAGATCATGCAAAGTTGCTCTCATTTCCTCATGAGAATCCTCCACCATGGCAAGATGAGACCACACAAAGGGGAAGTCATCAGTGCAGGGAGTCTTCACTCATGCATAAGATGTCCAACACAACCAGAGCCATAGTGGGCTGCAAACTAGAGAGAATAACCTTGTTTAGGGAACTAGAAAGTTAAGTAAGGTATGGGCAGCATCATGGATCTGGCAAACTAGAGGCAGCTGCACTGAGAGCTAAGAAAAGAGGTGGATTCTTAAGTCTTAACAACCTACTGACAGAAGAAAAAAATCTACTGGAAAAACAAAGTGCAATTTTTGTTTTAAAATGTCATTGACTCAGCTTCCTACTTACCCTGAAGTCAGTGTGAGGCAGGGAAGGGGATGGCCCTAGGAGCAAATGGCTGGAGGGAATAGTGACACTTTAATACAAGCAAACTCAGAACAAACCACAGACAAGCCAGTTCTCAAACTGTGCTGAGAGCTGGGACAGTGTGTGCAGTAGCAAGCAAAGACCTCTCTTCTCAGGGAATCACAGGATATAGCTACATGGTGTATTTTGGGCCAGCATGAGCTTGTGACTACCAGAAATATGTTGCATAACAAGCAATAAACTTCATAACAAGCAATAAGCTTCATAACAAGCTGGTCCCTGGATGTGTATGTATTTAGTATGGCAGAATGTTTGCTTATTGAAAACAATGCTGCCAACACAAGCACACAGATATTACGTGCCAGACCTCCCCTCCAAAATGAATTGCCTTTAAAACTATAAGATTAAACCACTATCACCAACAAACTAAAACAATGCATTTTAGATTCTTTTGTTATTGTCCTGTGTTGGAATATTTGTTGTCTGCTTGGAAATTTGCCATGTTGTCATAAAAGCTAGAAATGTGCTTAAAAAAATTAAATCTCACACTCTAGGCTAATTACCTGATTGTAGGCTCTGCAATGCTCACAAAGCCATCAGGTAGCACAAGAGTTGTGCTAGGTGGGACTGCTCAGGGTCTTGTAGCTGGGGCTGTTTACACCTCTGTGCTGTGAGGATCTGAATATTAGGGAGGGACATACACATGGTCGCATGTTGAGCAGAAGAGAAATCTTGAGTGAGTTTAGAAGATGTGCAAGATGTTTAAGGGTGTGGACAGGCTTCTTGTCTGGTCTAGGTAAGGTAGTTTAAGGTGCACCTACCCCCAGCTGTTCAGCTTCCCCCAGTGCTGGAGATTTCTACAGCCCCGGCAGAGCTGGTGCAGTGGGGAGGGTGCAACACTCCTGTGTCAGATCACCTTTCACAGCAGCTGAAGCTTAGGTAATGGGCTTGGAAAGACAGCAGGTGAGGAACCCTCGAACATTCTGTCCTCCTGGCAGTGGGAGGGGTGATCCTGCTGAGAGGAGCTAGGAGATTGGGGGTGACATGCATCTGAGGAAGGCTAATGTCTTAAATCACTTCCAGTTCTCTGCAGAATAAACATGTGTCTAACCCAAGGCAAGGCTGGAAAGGTGCTGGTGGTGTGGCTTGATATTACAGACACTGAAAGTTCCTGCCTCTAAGGGGCTTTCTGCTTTCTCAAGAGAAATTGCAGTAACCTGTAGTGAAGGAAGGGGTGTGTGTGAGAAGCAGAGGATCAGGTGTCACCTCACTGAAATCTGTTTGCCCTTCAGACTGAGCCTGAGCCACTGAAACTGTTTTGGGTTTTATCTTGGCATAGGGAAGGAGGGTGTTTACAAACTGGATAGTGATATTGTCATCTCCTCCATCACTGCTCTGTGTCTATCCACAGTTAGATACAGATGGAGCTGCCTCATACAGGGCTCCCTGCCTGGTTGCTGCTGCTGCTGCTTCGATTTTGATACCCTGTGTTTTGAATCTTAATCCACATCAAAAAGCAAACCAACCCCAAGAGCTGGAGTTCAGCTGATGTGTTAAGATAGGGTGTCTGGATGTGTGCTCCATTTCTGACATTTATGCAAGGCTATGTCTTTTCCTGGGGATATTACAACCCAACAAAACTACATAATGCAGTTGGTGTTAGATCATGTGTTTTATATTCATTACAATTTTAAATAAACCTTGCCTGACCTGATCTGCTGGGAATGATCACAGCTATGTGTGGGGTTATACTCTCCTCTATTCTGGCTGTCCTGCTTCTGCCCTTCCTGTCAGTGAGCCAGCAAAATGGCTCATATTTGTCTCTCTGACAGTCTCCAGGGATTTTCGAACTAGGTCCCTGGCTGAGATGGGAAGAAGGAAAAGATGTTTTTCTCTGATCCTGTGTGGTGAAACTCAGGGGGCCACAGGAGTCGTACCAAGAAGGGTAGTCAAAAGGCTGGTGAAAAACAGATGGGTAGAAAACAAATCACTGGGGCAAGGAAAACATCACTTTCAACATGACTAAGTTTCATAAATTGAAATTCTCTGTATGCATCCATTACCACATGACAGAAAACCACATCACTGCACGAGGTTCATACAAGACAGTTGTGTGAGATAAGACTGCTCAAATCTTTTATCCTTGCAAGGCAATATGGTAAGTGTTCCCAGGCATGTGTTCCTCCCAGTCCCACTCAACTTTTCCTTGTCTTCCTAACTGCTGGGAAGGTGTGTCCTAGAAAATGTAGTAGTCTGAAGTGAACATTTTCCCCTTTGATTGGTTATTTGCAGTCAGATAAAGATTTTGTTTCTAAATGACATTACTGTTCAGCATTCAGGCACGTCCTGAGGGGGAACTGGTAATATTCCTGTGATGCTCCGGATGTGACTGAGTGTTCCCTAAGCTGCAGCAGTACAAAACTGCCCGTATGTGATGGGGGGAGGGCTGGTTTTTCAGGGTAGCAGATGAGGAGTACTCTTCTGTTCCATCCCACTGGCACCACTCTGATGAGCCCATCAGAGCACTGAAGATGCATGCAATGAATGCTAAGCACATCGTGCAAATAAGCACAATAATAATAATGTTGAAGATGGGAAATGAATAATTTCTCTAAATGAAGCTTGGGCAGGATTTCAGATAGAAAGTATGTAATTAAACCAAGCTGGAACTCGATCAAAATACTAAAATGGTACTAGGAAAAAAAAGAGCAAACTTATTTAATGGCTATTAGCAGGAAGAACCTTGGCTTCTTGTTTCATCCAGAAAGCAGACAACTGCCAACATCAGTAAATGCTGGATTCCTAAGACAATGTCCCTCCTCCTACATGGTTTTCCCATGGAGAGTTGCTATCTTGGGTTGCCAGGATAATACCCATCAGTTCTGGAAGTGGGGCAGAGATTTGTGCAGGGCAGAGACTTCTGGTCAGACAGTGGGTGGGCACTGGTAGCTGAGCAGAGCTGGTGCTGGTCCTGGCTGTGGATGTAAGAGGTGGAGATGTCTAGAGGCAGGTTTTGACACCTGGTCCTACCGAATGGTGGATGAAATGACTGCTTGCACAGTCCTGCTCCATCCAAACTCTGACCAGGTGGGACTCTTGCTTAACTTGGACTCTGCAGTACAAACATTACTCACAGCCCTGTGGTAATCTGAGGAAGAAGGACAAGCAGCCAGGATCCTCACCCCATCACAGACCACAAAGGCACATTTGCTGTTATGTGATAAAGACTCAAAACTGCTTGCTGGCTTTACTGGCTAGTTATTGCCCTGTCTCCTGCTCCCATGGCTAGAGGACATAATAAATTATCCAGAGAGCACCTCTCTCAGCTACGTAAAGACTGAACTTTGGTTGTGTATTTGTGGAGCTCAGTGCACAATTAACCTGGCACAATTCAGTGTGGCATAGTTCATTGTAAATCCCTACGCAATAAATGGATTGTAATCACTACATTTCAGTGACTACTGAAAGGCAATTTGAAGACTATATAAAGCAGGATGTGAGATTTCAGATTGTAGGCCTTTTGAAAGGATTTGAGGCGGAAGGAGGGTACCTGCACTGCCCTGCTGTACTTGTGACAGAGCTGTGTGTGCTGGCCAGGGGTGGGCAGGCAGTACGTGGCTGCAGGGGCTCATGGGGAGAAGGAAGCATCAGGCCTTCATTCCTGTGCTGGAGGTGAGGAGTGGGAGTGCATTGCCCATCATACCACAGACCTGAGCTCAGTAGTAAGGAGTGACAACCCCCCACACTTTTTTTCCAGTTCCCATAAAAGGGATATGTTGCTTAAAGCATGGTTTTGTTCCCCAGCATAAGCACCATCTTGCTGCTCACTTGACCCTATCACACCCCGGGTGTGAGTTAGGCTTGCCTGTGGCTGTGAGGAACAGCTTTGCAGCCACGGGCATGCCAAGAGCTTGCAGAGGAATGTGCCGTGGAACACCACAGAGCCAGGTCCTCAGTGCTGCTAAGGTCAGGAACCTTACAGGGGTGTCTGGCAGCTGGCACTCTGGCCCTGGCTCCCAGGTGCTGCTGTGGTGTGACCCTGGGCTGTGGCACTGCCGATGCCTGCTGCTGTGTGAGCCTGAGAGAGACGACACTGCTGGGAGCAGAGCTGCTCAGCCTGGGACAGCCCAGGAGGGGCAGCTCCACACGTGCCAGCTCGCTGGGAGCCCAGGGTGGGGGCAGGAGGAGCTCACTGTGGTGGCTTCCAGGAGCCAATAGAGGCTTTGGGCCCAGTGGGTGCGTGAGCCTTGGGCCATAACCTTCCCCGAGCTGCCCAGGGGAGGTCTGTGGAGTGAGCTGCGCTCGACTCCCCACGCTGCCCTGGGGGCTCTCCGTGCTTAAGGTGATGTGGATCAGAGCCACATATCATTTAAGGTAATTTTCTTCAAATTCACACTCAGGCAATGGAATAGATCTGTCTTCTGAGAGTCAAAAGTATTAATAACTCCCATAGATGCAGTTTGGAAGCACATGAATACCCCCATTTTTTGGTAAATTTTGAGAGCGTTATTTTGCTCTACAGAGATGAACTCCGTTAGTAGAACACATGAATTAAAACAAAAGCAGCTTGTTTGCCTTGCAATTAACCATTCCTGTGATGAGCTAGCCCATCTCCTTGTGAATATAAGGGGGGAAAAAAGATTATAAATGGTGCGATGGGGCTTAATCTTTGGGTTTTATGTTTCTACAAAATGGCTTTCATACAGAAACATTTTCTTCTTACCTACAGCTGAAATTTGTCACCATGGTAACCTTCTGGATTTGGAGGGGGGGGTGCTCTAGGCAAATATGTGGCCACAACCTCCGAAATTGTTATCCAAATTTGGCTTAATTTCTCCTCTTTCTTTAACATCTGTGAGGTTCTCACACTCTGGAGAGCTGCTCACGTAACCAGATCAGAGAGAGGCAGTGTGGATTTAAACTCTTGTTTTCCTTCTTTGAAAGGAGCAGTGTTTGGGGCATTTTCCTCCCTTTTTCAGCTGGCTCATCTTTCCCTGGCTGCAGTTGGAGCCCGTGGCTCTCTGGGAGCGGCTGGGCCTCGCTCCACACCGGTGCTCGCAACAGCACCCGCTGTTGCTGGGGAAACAGAAACCCTGAGCTGGGGTCCCAGCAGCTCAGCTCTGGAGGGTGTGCTTTTCATCTGCTGGCTTCAATAGACACGGAGCTCTGTCGTGTTTCGTTTGACGTACGTGTCTGGGAGTGACTTGGGGCCTTAAATGAGTTGTTTTTTTGGCTGTTCTAAATATTTTTTTTTTTAAGGGGAAAAACCTGACACAAATGTGCCTTAAGTCTTCTGAAAATAAAATTATTGGAGAATATTATTGAAGAAGATGATAAAAGATTAAATACAGAAAATTATTGGCTTTGAACAACCCCTCTCCAACAATATTATATCAATGCAGTGTTATTTGAAGGTCATGTCACCATCTTGCTCATTTAAGTTCTGATTTTCCTACGGCTTGCCCGTGTTCTTCTGGCTGTTAGGTTGCAGAAGAAAGGAGTTGTTCTTGGTTAAAGCTCTGGACCAAGGCTGTGTGGACTGAAGTTGCTGTTAGTTGCTCTGCCACTAACTCCTGAGATAACCAGGGATGAGTCATTGCATGTCTTTCTGCCTGAGGTCCTAGTCTGAGACGACACACAGTGTTTCTTCTCACCCTTTTGCTTTTTGTGTGGGCATACTGTGTGGCAAGTACTCGTGTCAGGGATTTCTTAATCTGTGAAGTAGTGCCTTGATTTTATCTGGAGCTTCTTGGTATGGCTGGTGAATAAATAGAAAATAAAAGAAGATTTGAGGGAATGCAGTAATAAGGAAGTGGTGACCCTAATTGTTTGTGTGCTTTTTGAGAAGCTCCTGGCCCAACACAGGAGCTATCAGTAAGTAAACCCCTATCATCTGAGTGCACTCACTTCTTTCTTCTCCCTCTGACTGACACTTACACTTTCTTTTCCTTCTCTTGCGGGGTGGAGGCTATCAGAAACATTCCTTCATATTAAGGCAGGGTGTGATTTTGAGTGTTGCCTGGCCTTGGCCAGTGCTGGCTTCTGTGCTTATCTTTGCTCCTTGGTAGCTGTCCGCTGATCTGAAATACTTGACCCTCAACTAAGAAGAGCAAAACCATTCTGGACTCATCCTGGAGAAGGAGCTTGTGCATCAGTACTTGCTCCAGGGAGCTGACCTTTGCTACAATCTCACTCATAAATAGATTTTATTTTTTTTGTTTATTTATTTATTTATTTTAGAAAACCAAGCAGCTATTTTATACATTTTGCTAAGGCCCCATCAGCTCTTGGCTAGTGCATATATTTGGATACACTGGCAATACATCTGAACATGGCTTCCTAATAGGGGTAAATCCCTGAGGGGAGACGTGCATACAGCAGCAATTCCTTTATCTTGTGTTTTGCCCCATGACCTGCCTGACATAAATGAAATAGCTGTTGAAGAGAGCTGCTGCTGAAGGTAATTTGGCTCCTTCTGAGCTGGCAAGCAGTGTTCACGGAGCAGTGGGGCTACTGCAAGGCCAGGACAAGTGCAACATCCAGGCTATAACATTAGGTGGCACATGTACTGTTTTCTGCTGCCAGCTCCTGCCTGCACTTGTCACAAGTAGAACTATGACTATTTCTCTTATAGACATAGTCAAAAAGTTCAGAGGCCTCAAAGCCATTGGCAAGCAGAGGGAAGTCACCTGCAGGGCAGTTTGAGTGCTAGGTCCACTTCTTGGCATCTTGCACACGAAGCTGAGTTGACTATAGATATGCAGCCACCCACCACACTGTTGTGCCAGTAGGGCCTGGGGCCATAAAGCAACTTTTTGGGGACTTTACAAGGCAAAAGAACATGGAGCACAAAATGGCTGCATTCACAGGTTGCCATCTACCATCTTGCTTTGTTTGCACCATCTTCTCTCTGTCAAGGGCAATGCAGCATTGAAAGGGGAAAAAGACAGGGGGTGCTGAGGCTGCAGTAAGTTCTCTGGTGTCTCCTACCCCCTTTCCCCTCTTGTATGCTTCCCTCCTTTCATCTGGTTTTGAGTGGAGTGGTGGATCACCAACAGGCTGTTACTAGGAAAATGACCTTGCTGTTCAGATGATTATTGACACATCTCCTAGATTACCAATATCCCTTCATCTGCAGAACCAGGTAGGGAAATCTATGAATGTGGGTTTTTCCCACCAGAGCCCTCTGGAGACACCTTCCTATCAGGTGCATTACACAAACCACAAAATGACTCCCTCCAAAGGAAGCACCTCCCCGTTAACTCCCCCAAAATTTAAGGCAGGTGAGGAGGTGAAAAGCAATACTTTCCCAAGTTATATGAACTTTTTTTTCAAGTCACTTAAATTGTTTGTAGGCTCAGGCTGGCATGGGGGATGAGTGGATGTTATGCTGGGTGCCTGCTGCAGTTCAAAGAAATCGATCCTCTCCCCAGAGCCCCATCCCCTGTGTGCAGCCAAATCAAGTGTGTTTGCAGGAGACGGTGTGCTTGTGCTTCTCCCACGACCCTGCTGGCTCATTAGTGTTATTTCTGGAGGTCTTGTTTCCACAGTAACAAGCAATTACCATTGTTCCTTGGACTGCCAAAGTTACCACCAGCAACGCAGAGGAAGATGCGTTATTCTCTATATTGGGATAAAATGCCTTCATATGTCTTGCTACTCCCTGAATGCCAATCCTGACGCAGGTCCTGTGCAAATAGCACACTCCACCCCCTGCCAGTGCTGCTTTTGCTGGTATTAAGACATGCCAAATTCTGAAACGATCCAAAATGATCTTCTCGGGTCTGTGGCTACACTGGCAACGAGAGGGTCAGGATTTCAGCAGCAGGATGACTGTACCAATGGTAGCTCTGGTAGGAATATAAATAGAACAGCTTGGAGGCAGTTATTTTGCGATTGTGCTTAGCCCTGTTCTAAGTAATGCTGGCTAGTGACGTCAGTAAAATATGCTGTCTCTACCCTATAGCTTCTACCAGTACAGTGGTGAAGCTCCCACAGAGGAGTCTGGTGGTTTTATGCTGGCAGGATGCTGGAGTGTCTGCACTGCACAATGCCTTCATCATTCCCAGGAGGAGATGTGTGTGCATCTGCTCCAGACACTCCTTCCATTGGTGGCTTCTCCTTTCCCTTTCACCTTTACATCGAACAGAGGCTGATTCAGCTAGAATGGGCTTTAAACCCCATAGAACATGCTCTGGGTTTCATGTACACATCAGAAGATGAGGCAGCTGTGAATGTGAAGGTAGATGGGCTTTTGTAGGTGAGAGAAGTGGGGGAGTGGGGTGCTGGGGCAGCTAGATTAGGCTTCATGACTTGGAGAGTTTTGTTCAGTGAGTCCAGTTTTCAAGTGTGACTTCATATTCTGAAAAGCTCTGGGGCCACATTGTAAGACCTGAGTTTCAATTAGAGTTGTGGGTTGTTTTGTTGTTGGTTTTTTTTTTTTTTTTTTTTTTTAATTTTTGTTATGTGCATCCATCCATGAACCCACTCATAGGCGCCCACTTGCCCAAATGGCTGACAACAGATGTTGGAAGGAGAAGATGGCCTCTACCCTCCATAAACCAAAGCACAGGAGAGCACAAAGGGTCTTACTCCGAGGCAGGTGAAGCAAGGAGATCAAGAGAGGCTTTTTAAAACCGGGAAGGAACAACCATTTGCAAAAGGTCTTGGAAACACCTGCAGTAGAGATTTTTCAAAACCTGGACTCAGCAGAGAAGGTAGAGGACAGTTTTGTATCAGGACAGTATATGAGGGCGACCAAGAGCAGAAAGGGTGCTGCTTTGACAGCTACTGAAATTGTGCTGCTTTAGCTGCCTTGAAGAAATAAGTATCTAACAGTAAACACACTGACCTTTCCTGGTGTGGAGAAAGGGATAGGCAGAAACAACTGGTGATAGAGTCCTTGATTCTTTTTTCCTCACCAGGTCTGTGAAATGAAGGTGGAGGAGTGTGTGTTTCTGTCCACACAAGTGGACAAAAAGTGCCTGTATATCACGTCGCCTGTATATCACGTCTCTTCTAGAGGCCAGGCTAATTTTAACGTGTTTCTTAATTGGTAGGGATTGAAGTGTTAAGCAGTCCTTCGGTTTTCTTGGTGGCTGACTATGGTGTGAAGGCAGCACCACAGAGGAAGGTTAAGGAGATATCCTTGGGCATGGCAGAGCAGTCCCATGTAATCCAAGAAGATTCTCGTCTTGCTTTTTGTGTTGCATCCTCCTAAAGCCTTGGATTTTAGTACAGTCTCTGTGATGGGGGAAAGCAGCAGGGCGGGGGTTAGGGAAGCTTTTATTCTCCACGTGTAAACCAAAATCTAGTGTTTGGGTTCTAGGTGACAGTACATGAGGCTTGGGTGGCTCATAAGGAGCCAAGGCTCCGCTCTGTGTGGTAAGGAAACTGCTCCCGTCTCGAACATAAGCCAAGCCTTTGCTCCTGGCAGCCCGCGTTCCCCGCGGCCGCTGTGCCGGGCTGGCCGGCAGACACTAGGTGGAGGCCTTGGGCTGCGCTCCGCCGCCGCTGCTGCTGGAGAGCCGGGGGCTTGTGCCTTCAGCAGGGAGAGCTTTCTCCTGCCTTGCTCTCACATGCTGGAGAGGAGAGTCCAAGCTCTCCAGTGCAGAACGGGATGAGTGGGGGAAAGGAGAAATGTCTGTCCCGTCCCACGTCCTCCCTGCAACAGCACTTTGTGAGCAGGGCTGTGGTGGGAGCCCTGCAGCCTTCCTAGATCTTGGGTGTGGTGGTTGGGTTGAAAGGTTGATTTAATTTATCCAGATTTATTTTATCCTCACTTAGATATCCTGATGGGGATAATTTTGAGATCCCCATGAATGCATTAAAAAAGTATTAAAATTGAGATGAAAGTGAGTACTGATGAGCTAAGTTATCTAGCAACAAATGCTGGTAGAACCAACCAAGAGGAAATACATGCTATATTTACAACAATTGCTTTCAACAAGGCCTCAAAAAAAAAAAAAAAAGTAAATTAAAACTATTCAAAATAGGGAGATTTAGAGCTAGTACAAAGAATTCATCTCAGGTTAAGTGAGAGCCAGAAACACGAAATGTTCATTTTGAGAGAAATTTCAAATTTCATGATTTCAAAGCTTCTGTGTACTCCTAGTGATAAAAATAATGTTTTCAGTGCATTTCCAAGAACTGAAAATTATTTCAGTTCGGTACTTTTAGAAAAGTAACTCATGTTTTGTTTTGAAAAATAGTTAAATTTCAGTACTGTTTTGCATCAGTTGTTATACAGAGTTAGGTTATGCCAAATCAAGTCTTACATGAGGGCATGTTATGCAATCCTACTAGGAACATAGCATACCATTAATATAATAATTAAATAATCTGTTATATAATTTAGTACAGGTGATATAATTTCAAAACAAGTGATTTTTCTACCAAGTAATGAATTTCCTATCAAAAGCAGTATCAGCTTTATTAGTCTGTGTTGGATGAAAATTTAAATTTTTACACACTGAAGAAGTGCTGGGTACTAGTTAGGGACTAATTGTTTTTCATATCCTGGAAACCTGATTCCAGGTTGATGGCAGGATATTGAACACATTGGAGTGTCTCATTGTTAACTGAAGAAGGTAAACACATTACAAACAGTAGAATATGGTAAGAAAATGGAAGGTTGCTTTCAAAACGAGTGTTTTAATTTGAAAGAAAATCTGGCTTTTTTTTCCCCTGAGGCAAACTTTCTAGTACTGAAAGTATTGCTTGAGCCTCCTTTTTCCATAGTTGTTTTTTTCATTTGTACTTATGATTTAGTGGAAAATGTTGATTTTATCAAAACAGTATTTTCTGGCTGAAGATGGTTTCGATTAAAATTTTCGCACTGGTGTGAGCTGTTAGGACACTCTCCTCCTCCACCCTCTGAGCTGTGCTAAAAGGGTGAGTGAAGTTATTGATTTATCTTCCCTTTTTTTTTTTTTTTTTTTTTTTTAATGCAATGGCTTCAAGAGCTCCATGGCTGTTCTGCAGACAGATGCACAATTGTGAAACATCAATATGGACTGCAAATCTCTACTGTCAGTCAGCTCCTCTTCCCCTCTGCATAACGTAATCCCTGTCTCCACAATGCCTGCACAGATACACATTTGGAAAGATGTTTTTCTGGAGATAACGTGCACAGCATGCTCTCCTTTACTTGTTCTCCTCTCTAGCAATATTATATGGAGTTTCAGTTCACAGTTCACTGTGTTCCCCCTCCTACCACTGAAATGCAGCCAACTCTGCAGTGATGCAGAATAGCCATCACCTTGATATTCAGGTGATACCAGCGTGCAAGGGAGAGCTTCTGAGTGTGGCACAAGGAGATATCTCTGAGTGGTCAGGTTTCATCCAGGGAGATGAGCAGGTCAGCTTCCCTAACCACTGAGTTTTTTCAGACTGTTGGAGTCCCAGGGAAAGGGCTGCAGGTGTTTAGAAGTTTCAAGAGAGGACATGGCAGGTGAATAAGCTAAGATGGAACAAAGAGCTGTATCTACCCCCACCTTCTATGAGCCCAAGAAAACAGTTGGGAGAAAGATTGTGTTGCAGGCTGATGTTGGAGGGCTCCCGGCTGTCAGGATGCTCCCACGACGTCCCCCCCAAAGGGAGAGGTTTGTAGGTAACACCGAGGGGGCACACAGCGCTTGCCTCTCAGAGGAACTGCTGCAGGGCCGTGTCCTAGAGGGCAGGCTGGGAGCTCCCTCCCCACGCTCACCGGGTGTCACCAAGAGCAGTGGTTAGTGTGCGAATTATTCACTGTATTGAAGGCCTACACAAACTGAGGGGCCGAGGTTCAGTGAAGGCAGTCTGAGTATGTCAGAAAGGAAAGTCAAGGGTGCTATGGTCCAGTAAGCGCAGCCCTCGAGGGAGAGGGGTAGAATCAGTGGAGGGAAGGATGGGAGTTGAGCCTGGCAGAAACGTTAAAGCATGTGTGTACGTCTGCGTGTGTTACCGTCCTTCCACAGCGAGAGTGCGGTCGGCGGCTCAGCAGGTGGTCAGTGTCTGTGGGGGGACCGGTGTCCCAGTGGCCGGGGCGACCCCCCAGGAGCAGGCAGGCTCCGGTGAGCGGCGATGCCCCCCAAGATGGCTGTGGCTGCCCCCCCCTCCTCTCGGGTGGCAGTGGTGTCGGCAGCTCGGGCAGCTCCGGGTATCACCGCAGGCCGGATGATGCAGAAGTTCCCAGGCCTGCTCGGCCAGCTTTCTCTCCTTTACTGCAGTCCCTGTCTGGATTAGCCAATTAACACTGGCCAGGTGCACACTCTGTCAGAGGCAGGCCTTCAGCCTGTTTATTTTTCTGCCAGTCCTTGTTATGCTCTTATCTGAGTCTTTCTCAGTTCATCCTTGGCTAAATCAGCAAAAAGTCACTTTGTTTGCTCTGCTGGCTTGAAAGGCATTTTGTTTAGTCTCGGGTGGGGGAAGAGAAAATGGGCCCTTCCCCACAGATAGCAAGGTCTGAAGGAACCTTGTATACGAAGTTAGAAAAGAGCATGAATTGGTGTGACAAGAGCTGCCCCATGGGAAGGGGGAAGTTTTCAAAGAGAGTGCTCTTCTTTGACAACATGATGACCTCAGTGTAGTAAAGGAGGAAAAAGGGAAAGATGTGCAATGAATCAGAGGAAAGAAGTGTATATGAATGTAGCTGTTTTGTCTGTGTGTGTGTGCATGGCTCAACAGGAATCTCATCCAGACTGAAAAAAGTGTTGTAGGTGTCTGCATCTCAGTTTGCTCAGACTAGTGGCTGGAAGAGGGCAACTTGGTGCTAAACCTGCACATGAATCCTTGCTGCTTTAGGTAAAGTGATGAGGGGGGAAGGTTGCCAGACATTGGCACTGAGCATTCAATGGACAAATAAGAAGGAATTGCGAAAGTCTGTTCACAACTCCAGTTGCATAGCAACACTAAATTATCAGATTGCTGTTGTGGCAGTCCCTTACCTTATCCCCATTATTAGAGTCCTTTTTAGGAATTATGCAGTAGGATGTTACTAGTCCACTCCCAAGCTGGTTTTTTGACCTTTGTTTCTTGTTGAATGATGCCATGTAATTCACTGTGAAGGTGTCTTGAAGGAGTACACCAAAGAGAGAAGTCCTTGAGGATCCATCAACATGGGCTTTCATCAGCAAATAGTATGCCTCTGCAGAATGGGGCAGGAAAGGCAGATCAGGGTGCAACAATATCCTCAGGGAAGTCTAGTGTCTGACAAACTTAGGAGGATGTAGGTTATCCCATCACTTCTCTGAACTGACTCTTCATTGACCTAGCTGAAAGGCTCTTTTGAGGGATGAGCCACTGGTGCTCCTAAGACATGTGTTTAAAGTGTCTTTGCACACTTGTGCCTGCAGTTGGATCACTCCTGTGGGCCACTGCTGCTGCGAAATTCTGACTTCCCACTGGCTGTTTCCCTGTGAGCACCTTGCGAGCTGCCTCCTGGTGGAGATGCTGAAGCACAAAAGTAGTCACAGCATCATCGTCCTGTGATGTTTCAGACACTGGCAGTTTCTGAAACTGTACCTAGAAGTCTTCTTGTCTTGCATGATATTGCTAGTGTCCTGCATAATTCCCTTCCTGGGTGTCTCCTGTAACACAGCATCCTCCTCCCTCTTTCATTGTAATGCTGTTTCATTTGCTAGCACAAGATCCTGAAATGCCCCTGACATCTCTTTGCAGCCAAGGCAACCAGGGTCACCAGATACCAAGGTGTAGCTGGAATTTTAAGGATAAACTGAATGGACTTCTTTACTGCAAGCATCAGACTGGCACAGACTTAGGACACCAACTAGAATGGAAATTAGCTTACAGGCCTTTTGCACTGGGTGATGGTGAGAGTGGCCTGCTTAAGCAAGTAATGCTCAGTGATGTATCTCCTTTCCAAAGAGTGCCTGGTTGTAAACTATACCAGCTTTTTCAAGATCACCACTGCAAATTATGAACAAGCAAACAGACCTCAGAGGGACAAGATAGACTGCTGGTACCCTCTGTATAGAGTAAAAGCATTATTCTGCTTCATTAGAACAACTGATGAGGAAACAGCCTTGAGATTAAGTTCATTGATGTTTCTGTGCCCAGAACCCAGAGCACAAATGGTGTAACACTGCAAGTCGCTCTTGCTTGATATTAAGGGGATCAAGCTTGGACAAGGTCTCACACAGGAGGTGATAAACATCCATATGTGGCATTGCTGAAAGAGATTTGATGGCCATAGAGTTACCCTTGACAAAGGAACATCTTTCTAATGCAGAATAGTTTAGCAGTCCTTGTGAAGAAGGAGCAAGAGGTGTCCATGTTGACCTTCTCCTTTCTTCCCTTGAGCATCTCCCGTGAACAAGAACTGCTCGATGGGACACTCTGAAGAGGGTATTTCTCTCTCCAGCAGAGAGTCTCATTCTCTCTCTGTGTTTTAGGTTTTACCTTGCTTTCCCTTGGGTTTGAGAGATTTCAGAGTATTAGAGATCAGGTGTTGGAGCAGTTGTTGGTACCCACCAGCTTTGTAGTTCAGTCATCATGTGAACCATACTCAGGAAGGATTTATCCCAGAGCTCTGCAGAACGAACAGACTTCTGATACCTTGTAGCTGCTCTACACCTGTCTGTTGGCAGCCCTGGTTCTTCAGTGAAGGACTCATTCCTGAGCTTTAGGCTGTATCACCCAGATAGAAGACTCTTGTATCACCTTGCTGCCATGGACCATCTGGACAAATAGTTGCAAGAGGCTGCTCCGTGGGGCAGGTTCCCATTTGAGAATTGTTATGGGTTTCTCTTTTTAACTTGGTCTCCTAGTTTATGGTGGAGATAGAGATGAGGGTCCCCACTGATGAGTGGAGGGTTCTCTTATCAGATCTTACACTATGGTCAGACCTCTTGAAGATTTCTCTCCATGTCTCCCAGTCAGTCTCAGTCTGTATGTGTTACTAAGCACCATCCTTGCAGTGCCTCAGCTTTATTTGACAGACTTTCCTATGACCTTTTGAGGATAACATTTTCACATTAAAATGTGCTGAAAAAGGACAAATGAGAAATGCAAAAGAAATTAAAATAGTCAGGTTTTGAAGACGACCATCTTCTGTCAGCATTGTTGGTATGTGTGCTCATTTCTCATGAGCATTCAAAGGCTCAGGTTTCCTGTTGCTAGTATACATGGCAAATGAATGTCAAAGCTGCACATGACTACTTGCCATAAATTAATATTAAATGTGCACACACACTTCATCTGGAAGTGCTCATACAGTTCTCTTGTCAGAAAGCAGAATAAATAATGATCAGAATCCCCACCTAGAGCTGGTGGTTTCCATTTGTAGATGTGAAAACTCTCTACAAGGAAGGTCGGGATCATAGGCTCCAGTTTTGCAAATGGGACACACTTCCTCAGTAAAGTCACTGTGACAGAGCTGCCCCTTTCAAAAGGAGTCACTCACCCTGTCATTTACTGCTCAGGGCATGGGGTTATCCATGACCACCCAGCACAGGCTGCTGCTCACCCTGACCGTGCCCCTGTCTGCTGGGATGTGATTCCTCTGTTTCTCTCCCTCCTTGCCCTGCCTGTGTGCTGCTTTCCTTCAGGCCACCTCTGCTGCTGCCACCAGTGCCCCTCACTGAAAGGGATTTCTTCTCCCCTGCATCTATTCTGGGCTGGCCAGAGGCCTCCTGACACAAGTTTTCTTGCAGAGCAGGCTTGACTGTGTGCTTGAGTATTCTGTACCTGTCCTCTCTGTGCATTCTTGTGAGAGTTTTCATCCTGGCAGTCCCCTGAACCACGCAGAGATGCAGAATGCAGGAGGGTTGTAAGGCAAGTGTGTTGTTACCTGCCAGGGCAGATTTTGATAACTGGTTTTACAAGGTTCCCTGGGAGGATGGGCTTGGTAACAGCTTCAAGAAATGAAATTTAGTCAAAAGGGACTTGATCAAAGTGTCTAAAGCAACATGTATCAGAAGGCCTGTTTGGAACACCTTTTCTTTGTGTCTCTCCAGAAACTAGCAAAGAGCCATTCAGAGAAAAATTGGCAAATACAGTACTCGAGTACCTCACACAATGAAACCACGAGGTATGTTGACACTAATTGTTCTGGAGGCCACAAACTTAAAGTAAAAAAATTTCGGTGACTCTACAGACTGAGACAGTTTCCAAATTCCTAGGAATGAAAATGTTTCTTGAGCTTTCTTCTACAACTTCTTTTCAGGGATCCGAGGCACCACCAGCCCTGACTGTCCCTGTCCAGCATCTCCTGAGGCTCCTCCTACCCTGCCCTGGTCCTGCCATGGGCCCAGGGTCCTGTGCACCACGGAAGTACCCAATGTCCAGGGCTGGGGCTGCTCCCAGTGCCCCCAGCTTCCTTGTTTCCTGGCCTGGGCGGTTGGATGTCCCTGGGGAGCTCCCAGCCCACCCAGTGCCCAGACACTTCTGATGCTGTTTAGTGTGGATGCTGCTAGACTCGGTCAGCTGCATCCTGCTCCATTTTGTGGCTTCTCTCAAGCCCTGCTCAGTCTCTACCACCACGTGCCATAGCCAATAACGTTTTTTAAGTGGACGATTCCCTCCCAGCACACTGCTTTTATCTACAACAAGAGTGTTAACACCTGCCAGGATATAGATCTGATTGCAGAGACTGCAAATGGGATACTTGGACTAGTAAGTCATTTTACCAATGCACTTCCTCTTAAAAGTGATCATTGTTAGAAATAATTGATCTTTTCCTTGTCCTCTTAGCCCGACAATATCACAGCTCCAAAATGGGAAGCCTTGCTGTGTGAGCAGAGATACACAGATCAATATCCCTTCTTAGGGCAGCAAGTGGAGATGAGTGGTACAAAGGTACTACCACGGCTCTGTTAGCAGGAACAGTTTGGTGGCAAGCACCAAATATTGTGGCAGTTGAAATGAAGAAAGTGAATATGGAAGTTCATGGCATCAACCTGCCTTGGGCTTTGGGGTTTAAGGATTATTATTTTGAGGATAATTGTAATATTTCATTATAAAACTTGTAGAATTTCTAGGGAGAAGGAGGGGAATGAAGTTAGAATTATCTGTTGAAATAGCTGTAACTCACAGTGCTTGGGTGCATCCATTTCAGAAAGGCAGGCAGGCAGAAGGTACTAAGGGGGCCCGTGTTTGTGAACACACACTCCTATGCATGGTGAAACTGCAGCCTACAATATCTTTGCTCCAGATTTACCAACAGATACATTGCAGCTCAACAATCCGAGTCTCCACACTAACATCCATGAACATGGATCCATAGCCTTGGCACAGCCCAGGTAAATTTCTGAGTCTTCCACTGTTGAGACATTTCAGTAAAACGTGTTGCATCCATCCGTTGTGAGGACTTTCCTGCACCATGCAGGACAGAGATCACAGGCAGACTCAAGTTGTTGTTGGTTTGCTGTGTTTTTTTTTTTAATAACTTGCCATACCAAAGAGGTAAGGAAGCTGTTGGTGCTGTCATCCATCGTTTCGTTGTGGGCTGTGGGAGGGGAGAGCTGCCTTGCCCAGGGAGGGAGAAGCCTTCTTGCTTTTACCAGTCTCAGGGCCAAGGTCAGCTTTGGAGCCTGGGTGCTCAGGGGGATGGCTGGGCTGCCTCACCTGCACGCTGCTCCATGGGCTTGGCAAGTTTGGGACCTCTGTGCATCAAGTCTGAGGAATCCCATAGGAAGGCTCCACATTGAGGATTTAACTTGTGATTAAAAGCAAGACGAGGCTGCATCCATATTAACCTCCTCCCTGCAAAATCCAAGAAGGTCTCCCAACTCTCTCCTCCCCAACCCCCCCCACTTTTCCTCTTTCTTTGATTTTTCGGCTAAAAATAGGGTGACAGAGGGACTGTGGGGTAAGCAGCTGGAGTAGCGGAGCCGGTTGCCATGGAGACCAATGAGCCACTTAGCAGCACTCGCCTTCCTCCTTTGCCTGCGGATTTTTTCCCCTCCTGTGCGTGGAGGGGCAGCGTGGGGGGACCCGCAGGAGCCCACACAGCCCGGACACAGCTCCCTGCCCCACGACCGCCCGGGGGGGTCCCGTGGGATCTGCCTCCCGGGAGAGGAGGGTGGAGGCCAGCTGAAGAAGGGTTTGGGCATCGATGCTTGGGCATATGCTGAGAGTCTCCTCCTTGCCCTGGCACCTCCTTTTCCTCCTGTGCTAGGTGCCAGTTGGATGGTGCCCCACATATTCTGAGAGGGCTCTTTACAGCGCTGGTGCCCTTCCCCATCTCCAAAGACTGCAAATAGCAATGAAAGGAGGGTTTACATATTTAACCACGTGCTTTGTTACATCCCAGGCTCAAGTAGCCCAGGCAGTAGTTTGGAGGTGAACATAAGGGTTAGAAGAAGGGAATGTTCCTCTCCTCTCAGGTCTTCCTTCCATTATGAAAAATTAACATTTGGGTGATTATTTAAAATAGATATCCAACCTACTTTTGGATCACATGGGGCTAAAGTTGCTTTAATTTCACTGCATATACATTTCTCAGTGGGGAAAACCTATTTCCTTTAAAGATATGAAGCTGTAAATGGGATACCTGAAACATATTAAGCTATAATTTGGCTATACCTGATACTGGCTTGCAGTGCTTGATATTCAGTCTCTTTTTTCTTCTTTTTCCCCGAGACTGAAGAGACATACATTGTTAGGTAGCACATACTTCACCAAGTTTATTTTTAAACTTAGAAAATATTATCACTAGCAAAAAAATACTAGATTGGCAGGTCTAGGAGAATGAAATCTCTTCAGCCCTGGAGTGACAGCGCCAGTTTTGGTAAGACCTTCCCACACTGCTCCTCATCCATGTGCTCCAAGCATGGCTTCCTTATAATCTGAGTCACATGAAAAAGCCTCAGCTGCTCACACCTGGATGCAAACCCCCGGTGTCTATTTTTTTTTTTTTTTTTTTTTTTTTTCCTGTGCTATGTAGAAAAGTAGCAGCAAAGACAGGTGTGCATTAAGGGGTGCTGCAGGCACAGTAAAGCCATAGGGAATTTGCCAGCAGAACCATGCCTGGTAAAGCTTGCTGACGTCATGCTTCTCCTTGAGGTTGCAGGTTACCAGCATTTCTGAAAACCAGGAGAAAAAGTCTACTGGCTACAAATGGTGGCAGATAAAACTGACAGCAGTTGCTACAAATTTGAACTAGTTAGTTTTCTTCTTGGTGGTCTGAAGCTGAGTCCTTGTGTTTGATGTATCCTCCTGGCATGAATGCAGAAGTGAAAGATAATAAATGGCATCACACAGCAGTGCGTGTGGGGAAGTGTAAATGTTAAATAAGGAGTCTTTAGAACATACCTGAAAGTCAAATGTATCATTTAACTTCTGCCCAGCAGAGAAGGTCAGGCAAGACGTGTGACATAATTAGGATTGGATCAAAGGTATACCTGAGCAGACCTGAAGACCTTCTCGGAGAAGTGGTCTGGCTGTCCCAAGGATGCCGCTCTGCAGCTGCTTAGAACAGGGCAATGGAAAGAGCAGTTTTGACTCTTGATGCTGACTCTTAATATTACTCATCTGTGCTCCATCACTGACAGCAGCAGGACATAGCTCTGCTCTAAGAGCTGTAGGAGCACTTGTGCAGCTGGATGGCTCCACTTCAGAGCTGGACAGACCCGTAATGGGGAGCATGGCAGAAATCCAGAGGGGGTCCTGCTCCATTCTGGCATCATCCTGGCTGGCACAGGAGTCTTCTTGCAGCCCTTGCCACCAAAATAATGCAAAACAGCCTTGTGGGGTTTTTAATGCATCACATCAGGGCCATGTGTTTAGTCACCCATTCTTCCTTCTCTCTCCTCATTTCTGCACAGGGCCCTGTGCAGTCACCTCACACACAACCTTCTTTCTTACCTTCTTTCCAACATGTAATGAAGACTGTAGTGCACAATTTGGAGCTGAGTTAAAATATGTCCCCAGATTTAGGCAGCTTGATCCAGGTTTGGTGGTGGCCCATTTCTCGGTGAAATGTGTAACAGCAGCCAAATGCCTTCTCTTGTATATTATTATGTTTCTTAATTTCATGGTGTGTTTTCTTTGTTTGTTGTAGTAGCCTGAAGTCATGCATCAAAACTCTTACTGTATTCATGAAAACATACCAAAGGCGAGCTTCACTGGCTAATTAAATCTCCTCTGCTGCACACTGGCATGACAAGTAGAGATTTAAAATAAACGCAATTTGCTATTACAGAGCTGCTCTTATTCTGTTCACCTGATGTTATCAGAAGGGTCTGGCCCAGGAGGCAGGATGTGCTGAATGCAATGCAGGAGGTTGGAGGAGCAAAAATCTGGGGCAGGTGGGTACAAAAATAAAGGGGTCTTTGTACACAGAGGAATTTCTGTGTGCTAGCAGAAAAAGATAAAGGTTACAAAGCAAATACTCCCATCAGCAAGATCAGAAGCTGCATGTCTTCTGTTCTCGTTAGGAGTCATTTAGAGCTTCAGCTTGTTGGCTGCAGAAAGCAAATGAGATTTGGGATGAGAAGAACTGAACCCTACAGCAACAGCTTGTGGTGGAGGGGAACAGAGAACTGCCGAGCACGCTGAACATCAACAACAGATGGGTTTTTGTGCAAAACATGGTACCACAGTTAGATGGGAAGGAAAAATGATAGCTTTCCATCTCAGCCTCAGAGTATTCGGGAGGCTTATATGTGCTCTTGATGGTTTGAACTGAAAGGTGAGGATTGGCTTCTGTCTCCTTCCTCTACTCCTCCCCAAAGAAACTTTCTCACTACTTCTCTGCTTCATCTGGGACCTTCCTCCATGCAGAAAATCCTATCTCCAGCCTCCAAGGGACTGAGATTTTGGCAGTCTCCAGCCCTTAACATTACTCGTAACTGCCAGTTTAGCTGATCTGAGTTTAATGCCGTTCTCTTCAAGTCCACATGCTGATGTCCACAAACTGCTGACTAGAAGCACTGGTGAAGAACATATGCCTGTAGATGGGGTGTGCTGGGTAAGCAGAAGAAAGTAGTGAAGAACTGGCCAGAGAAGAACTGTTAGAATTGGATTCTCTGTAGGAACCAGGTCTGAGGTGGTCTTGCCACCCTGCTGCTAAAACCAAAACTTGTGTTTTTCCATTGACTGTGTCTTGATGCTGCTGGAAAACTCCCTACCTTCCACAGTGTGCAATCTGTAGAGGCATTCTAAAAAAAAAATCATGTATTTAGAGAGAAAATGATGATGGTTTTGGTTGACAATGTGTCCTTTTCATGAACAATGTCGAGGTTACGTTGAATTTGTTGTGCATGGCATGTCTGACTTCAGCATGCAGTGACTCTGCACTGGCTGCAGTTCACTGCTGACCCAGCTGCTGGGGAAGGGAATGGAACCAGTGCTGGTGACGTGTGGTCTGGTAAATCAGACACTCTCCAGACTGAGGCTAAGGAACCCCAGGTTCATTTAGCTCTTTTCTCCATTAAGATGAAGTTACTGGAGCTAATATTTTTTTTTTTTTTTTATTCGGGTAAGATGTCAGTAAGGAAAAGGGAAGGTTTTATGCCTTTCTCACAAGTGCTGAAGAGCCACAGAACTGGCTCAGGCACAGAGCCTCCCCAGAAGAGAATGGAGAAGGTTGCTTCCATGCTGGCAACGGATTCGGATGGGCAGCATGGCATCAGAGTACCTCTGATTGGTAATTTAAGGTTTATTTACAACCTTAAAGTAGAACGTTATTCCGAGTAATGCAGCCCTGCAGTTTAAGAATAAATATTCTGCTATAAAATATATTCCACAGGAAACTGATGCTGTGGAAAATGTGGGTCCTTGCCAGAAACCCTCCCACCCAGGAGAGAAACTGAATCTGAGGAAAGTGGAGGGGACTCCATGGTGTTAAGCACTGGGGGAATGGGTTCAGCTCCGTTGCCCTTTGTGGTGAGTTTCAGGGGGCAGCTGAGGCAGGAGGAGTGCAGTGAGTCCCCTGCAGTGGGACACCCTGTGCTGGGGACTGCTCAGAACAGTGTCTTCAGACACAGGCTGTGCAGTGCGTGCAGAATGGTTCTTTGCTGGAGTTTTAGTAATGTGTAATCTTTGATGGGAAGTAGAGGCTTTGCTTCTGCACAGAGCTGCATCTGCCACTGCAGACTGCTGGGCACGGTCTGTGCATAATGTTCTGATTGTTACTGCATGTGTATGTTGCTAATGCCTGGGCATACTTCTGAGATGAAAAGTTTTCTTTCCTTCTGATCTGCTGTGATGACAATTCCTCACAGAAGTGTTAATCCCAACTACTTGCACTTCAGTGCAAGAAGTTCTGATTAATTATTTGTTTAAAATAGACTTTCTTCCCTGTCTGCCCCTCTGATTTTCAGATAACTGAGGCATAATGCCTTTGCATTCATTTTTCCTGAGGCTTGCTGGAATACTTCCTCACTAGGACACGGCACAGGTACCTGCAGTTGTGCTTCAGAACCAAAGGAACTGTTTGGGACTTTGTTCACTTTGCAGACAAAACAAAGCCTGGCTGCTTTCTGTTGTTCTCTTTTCTAGGCTGTTAACTCTGGCTATTGTTCACTGTCAATGCTAGCAGAAAATGAATAAACTTAAAATATGTCTCCTTGGGGCAACTGAGCAGAGAAGTTCAGAATGAGAGCCCTTTCTCAGATTTACTTCCTGCACTCTGCTCAGAGGTGCTTGGCCACTCTCTGCTCTCTGTGGTGCTTTGGGTTGTGACAAAGACACTGCACAAGTAGGATATCAGTATTGGCCCTGACCCGTGTCCAAGGCAGCTGAGAACAGCAGCTGTCCTCTCCTTTCATTGATGGGTGTGTGGGGTCTGTCCATCAGGGCTGTGTCATCAGCATGAGAGGGGGAGGGTGCAAGTGTGTTTATTTTTACTGTCAATTTGCTAATGAGAGACGAGTTACTAGAGAGGGAGCTATGCAAGCTAGTGACTGAGTCAATTCAATATCAAGTGCAGGCTCTAGTGCCAAGTATTGCTTGAGAGAAGGGAAAAGCATAATTCCTCCACCCCCAGCTCCCCTCTGCCTAGCCTTTCACATTCACTTCTGGTATTAACTGCAGATCAGAGCTGCTGGGGAGCGGGCAGATACAATTTTAAAAATGCATGTTGTCTGATGTCAGCCTTTCCTCCTCCCCTCCCTGAGCATCTGACATTTCTCAACCAAAGGGACAGATGATAGAGCAAAACTGGGATTATTTCTTCACATTCATAATAATAATGACTTATTTTTAAAGTGCTTTTGCTCAGTAAGGAGGGAGGGATAGGATGGTGTTTATCCAGCTTGCATTCTCCCATCTCATCTGTGAGGTTTTCTGCCGTGCAGCTTTTCCCTCTTGATCTCCTCCTCTGTCTTCTTCCTTTTTACCACTTCTGGTCCCCTCTACTTCATGTTGCTTTGGTGATGGCCCCCTCGCCTGAGATCAGGATCATGGTCCTAGTCTGCTTTGGCTTTACAAGCCAGCCTCCATGCCTTCTAGTCTCTTTTCTTGAATGGAATACTTTACTGACCCAGCCTGCTCTCTGCAGGGCAGATTTCTTACTCCCTGTGGAGCCAAGGCTCATCTCCCCTGGAACAGCAGCATGTGGTAGGGTGTTGGGTGTGAGCAGTGTTACTGCTGCCTGCATGTGCTTCCCATGCTGGGAGCACTTCGAGCTCTCTGCCTGGCTGCTGCTTAAAGCAGAGGAAGCCTCGTTCTGCATGAGGCAGGACAACATAGCCCTGGAAAAGGAGGAGATCATGACAAACTCCAAAGCTCTGGGAAGAATTCGGGGCCATCTGGCAGACGGCATCTTCAGCTCCAGTCTCTCAGGGGGATGCTCATCCAGAGCTGTCTCTGGTGGCAGAGTGCTGTCTGCAGAGCCACTGACACAGCTCCTCTTCCACCCCCTTGTGCTGCTGGTCCCACTGCTCGGCCAGTCTAGGCTGGGCTGTGTCTGTGGGGATGAACCCAAAGGTGGTGTCATTACAGGAAGGGTAACCTGTGTGACCTGTGCATACCAATTGGCTCAATTCTGCCTCCAGAAACGCCCTTAGGTTTACTTCAGATCCTCTTTTTCCATTGCAACACCCTTCTCTAGGTTTGTTCTCTCCTTCTCTCCAATGGAGCAATTCCCATGTGGTTCAGGAGAAGTCACCACCTGCTCTTGGGAATGCTGATGGCTCTGTGAGTGTCCCATGCTGGGGAGATGGGGAGAGCAGATCCAAGGGCTGCTCAGACTCAGAGGTATTTCCAGGGAAAAAACCGCAAAGACCTTGTAGTGACTTCTCTGGAATCCAGCTCTGGTTTTGTTCACTCCTTGCAGCTGGCTGTACAGGACTTACTTTCCTAAACTTGTTTGTGCTGTTAATCCTCACAGTGCTCTGTTTGTAAGATTTCCACCCCCCCAAGTGGAAAAACTGTCACAGAGGAGATTAAGGGACTTGTCCCTAGACCCAGGATGGGGCAACTTTCTGATTCAAATTCCTTGCTCTTGTCTGTTGTATCTCCTGGAGCATAACCTGCTTCCCACTCCTTCCTTCATGTGTATCACCTTGCTTTCCTCTACTTCCCTACCACAGGTACTGTGAAACCCTCCTCTGGTGTTGCTTTAGCCATGTAAGAACAGTTTTCCTGCTTTTCTGTCTCAACTAATTGCCTTTTAAACCATTTCAGCTGAAAGTGCATCTTCGTAGCCTACGCTCTTGAATTTTTCTCTTCCTCTGCAATTATTTACCCCTCGAAAGTGGTTTTATTTAGCTGCAGTATGTACGTTAAATATGAAAATGCAGTTGACTTTTTTAGAATAGTTATTATTGGATGATTTCAGATTGCATGATGAACATGAAGTAAATTATTCTTGCTAAGTAGGTAGGCAGTGTTACAGTCAAGGGTCACTTCAAGATCTCTCACAAGCATCTGGCTCTAGGTGCCAAAACCTTTGAGGGTATATAGGCTTAGGAATAAAGTTGTTACAATTTGCCATTGAACGTTCTTAGGTCTTTGTCATTCTTTTCTAGTTTCTTTAGCTCCTGTGTGTCATACACTTTACTCCCAGCATGATTTATGGCACAGCCCAGAAGGTAGCTGGTGAAGCAGTAAGAGGACTTACGTCCTGCAGAGGGGATTAAAAAGCAATATTTTGTACTTGTCTGGGTATATGAGTACAGAGAAAAAAAAACAAAACAAAACACCCAAACACTCCAGACTTGGAGAATATGCTTCCAAAGTTCAAGGTAGTTTAAAAACCTGCTCAGTTAAGCTTGATGTGAAATTTGCTAGAGCTCTAATTTAGATCAGATTTCAGGCAGTCAGAGGCACTGTTACTGAATGGGTTTCAGGCTCACATGGAACAGGGTTTGTGTTGGGCTTGCTGGAACTAGAGCAGACATCTGATCTCTGTGACAGCACAGCTGATTCTGGGATCAGTTCAGCTGAGCTGAAGCTAGTTAGAATTATGAACAAATGTTTGTTTCTACTGCTCTGATGTAACAACATCTTTCAGTAGTGGGAGAGGCATGGCTTATCCCAAGCACACTGTTCTCCCCAAGGCTGGTCGTTGCCTATGCTGTCCAGTCTTCATCAAGAGCCAATAATGGGCTGCATGTGCTCTTATGAATGTTTGTATAATGTACATCTACTTCATGCTATGTCTATATTTTTCTACACTCCTGCACACTTTTCAGTGTTTCAGCTCATAATGCAGCAAGTTTCAAAACTTCCCTTTTAGTTAGTAGGATGTTAAGACTTTTCAGCTTGGAAAAGAGATGTCTGAGTAGTTCATGACAGAGATCTAGGAGGATCACAGAGACAGGTAGGCAATGACTGTTTGCTTTTAATATGAAAAGTAAGAATCCCCTGTAAATTTATCAATCAAAGCCAAAAAGAGGCTTTTTTATTATTATAATTTGGTGCATGCTTAAACTGTGGAATTCACTGGATGGTGTGGAGGGCAAAATTATACATAGTTGTAGAGGCATATTGACACATTTATGGGGAAAAAAATGGCCATTAAGATCTACTAAAAAAATGGATGCAGATGTGATTTTTGGCTCAGGAAACCCAGTCACGGATATTTGGCTGCTGGGAGAAGCAGTGGGAGAAGGATCAGTGTGTATTTGCACTCTTTGCCTAAGCCTTTGCTGTTTCCTGTTGCAGCACTGGGCTGGGTGGTCCTCTGGGTCTAGTACCAGCCATATGCTCTGACAGGCTCAGCAATATTTCTTTAGGAACATGCAAACAGCTTGTTTAGAGTCCAATTAAACACTGGTGTTTAACTTCATCAGCAGAGGGGTTTTTTCACTATCTTGTCAGGAGTTGTTTCCTAGATATGATCAAGGGGCAGCTCCAGCATCTCTAAAGTTGGGACAGTCAATAATCATTTGGAAGAAATGTTAACATACCTTGATTAAATATTAATATTGTGAGTCATAGGGAGTTCTTGGAGACTGGGGAGAATGGAAAGAGGGCTTCACTCTCAGTGGAATGCTGTGTATTTGAGACAAGTAATGTATCCAGTATGTGTCTGAGCAGGACCTGGGACAAGGGTCCAGCCTGAAATTTGGACCCCTGATACAAGAACTGTGTTCTAGCATGTTTTCAACTGGATGAAGCTGAGAGTGAACTTCTGGCAGGTAAACTCCAGCCAAAGTCTGGTTTTCTTTAATTGCTGTATGCCTGTCTCTAAGCTTAGCAATTCTATTTTTAATACATGCATTTTGGAAAAGACACTATATCTTTAATTTTATCTTAACTTCCTTGTCTGTTGTTAGAAGTGCCTTCAGGGAAGGTTGAACTTCAGAAGATCTGTTCCCAAGGGAATGTTGAGCCATAAACTCTCATGCTGTCCTGGGACAAATTTGAGCTCCTTCATTAAGCTTTCCAGGCTGTGTGAGAGCTGGCAACACAAATTGTCAACCTGGAAAATCTGTTTCCCATCAAAATATTTACCCAGACTACTTTCAGCATGAAGTGAAACAGTGAGATGGGTTCCTGAACCTTGAGGGTCCTCCATGAGTTTACAAAATCAGGCCAAGCAAATTTTGAAGTGATTTGGAGCTGCTGTGGAGGCAAATCTTAGAGTGAATGAATGCAGTTAGAAGGGCATAATGTGCTTTTTTGTTGCTTTTGATTACTGTGGTGCCTTTTTCTCTGACCAGCAAAACCTTCTTCCTTACAGTGCCCTTGCAGTGGCATTTATTTTGAAGCAAGTGTGCCAGTGTTATTGTTGATGGGGAACAGGAGAACAGAGGTCTCGTATAAAGAGAGGCAGATTTTGTAACCACTTAGGATGTTTCTAATGTCTGTTTAACTTGAGAGATTGAACATGTCATGAATGTAATGAGTACTTTGTGACTATTGATGACCTGGGCTTTGATGGATGCTCATGGAGGTGCCATGGGAACACCCAAGAACTACATGCAACACACTACATACCCCAGCTCATTGCCTCCCTGTCTGAACTCCTTGCAGCTTTGATCTCTTTTGCCTTTCTCCATGTTTCTCACCAAAAGGGCTAATCTACCTGACAAGTGGTTGTGTCTGACATGATATCCAGCTGCCTTCTCCCTTCCCTTCCTCATGCAATATATACTAAACAGATTCTCATTATTGTTCTCTGGTAACTAGGCAACCATGAAATGTCAGCTTGGCCTAAATAAATAAAAAGGGATACATATCTTTGCAATATATTTATATCTACATACGTGAAGTTATTGATGTATGTGGTACCCGAACACATCTCTGTGTGTGAAATCTGACTAAATATGACAATACTTTGCACTTCTCTGTGATCTTGAAGCTTTTTGTTTCAGCATACCCATGCTCTTGTGATGGAAATATTATCACTGCCTCCAAGTGACAGGTAAGTAAGCTATGTAAAAAGAAATAAAGTGACATTTCAAGGTCGCAGAAATACCCAGCTGAAAATGCAGGAGCAGCTCCTTGAGAAGTGTGTGCATGAACATCCTGCACCAAGTGCAAGTCCCTCGCCCCAGCAGCACCCCAGTGCTGCAAGCAGCAGGCTCGTGTCTCCAGCTCTTCTCCGTGCACCTGCTCCCCTTTGCCTCTCTCATTTTTCCCACTCAGTGCATTGCTGCTGCTGCTCCCAGATTTTTTTCCTCTTGTTCTCCAGTGAACGTTCTCCTTCCTCAGATGTCGTTTTACTTCATCTAGACATAGTTTCCTCAGACCCTTTCTGGATTATTGTTCATTTTCCCTCCTTGCCATGTCTCCTTTCTGCTCTGCAGCTCTACTCCAGCCTGCTCTTCTTCTGCCCTTCACCCTCATATAAAAAACTTAGCAAGATGCAGAAAATGGTCATTTCAAGAGAAACTGTTGTTGTATTCTCTGACCTGGGACTGCCTATAGGCTGCAGGGAAAAGCACTTCCCAAGTTGGAGGTGGAGAATTCCTTTTGATTAGAATGAGAGGCACAAGGATTACCTGAGGAGGAGGGGGAAACCAAAACAAAACAACCCCTGTTGCTTTCCATAGCTTCTCTCCTTTTCAGAAGAGGAGGATTTCAGGAAGCTTCTCCCATGTGAAATGCATCTCTGCAAATATTTGCTTTGAGCCAGACAGGAGTCGTTGCTCTGGAAGTGCAGGACTAGTTCTTTGGTACTTCAGCCTCCTCCAAGGAATTTCATGATATAAAAAAAGCCCTTTAGAGAGCTGTGGGCTCTTCTTGGCACCCTGCCTACAGCATGAGGCCAGAGCATCTCTGAGTACTGATAGCTCCTTGTCACTATCTGGACCTTACCCAATATCAGCTCCAGAACAAAGCTCACCTCTCCTGTCAGCACCTGGGGAATTCCCAGGATCTCTCCATGTCCTGCTAGTGTGTTCCTACAGGCTTAACTGAAACATTGTTTGGATCCTGTTCAAGATCTGGAGCAAAAACTGGTCATCAGGCAAACATCAGGTCTCAGTGTCTTGGTCTCTTCCTTGGTTACCTAGAGAAGAATTTGGGTTTCTCAGGCTTAGAATCACTGCACTATGGTGTTCAGCACTGAGAGAAACCAGATCTCTGGTCAAAACTAGGGATCAAGGGTTGGGGAGTCCAGTGTTTTTGTCTGTGTCATGTCCACTTGATGCACAGTAGCAAGGGGGTATACAAACAACTGTGGTCAGGGTCCTGAATTTTAGTTAGTGATCTGTTTAGGCACTCAAGAGTTTTGCACTGACATCGAAACTACAACAGCATATCCTGTGTAAATTGAGTGGGCTTAAAAGAGGAGTGGGAGGAAGAGAACTGCAGCAGAGCTAGAGGCAAAAAGGGCAGGAACAGCTACCATAAAGCATGACTGTTTAAAATTTCCTGACCCAGGTGGGCACCACTCCCTTCCCTTAGCTGAAAACACTTATTCAAGGTTGTGTTGTGTATCTGAATATATCTTCTGTCACCCACATTCAACCACGACAATCTTCAGCAGGTCCATTGTAAGCTAAGACAGAAACCAGGACAGATTTTCATCTGTCTGCAGAGACCAAAGCTGCCACCATCCTTTCAGGGCTGCAGCCAGAGCCTGTTGCTGATGACATGCCAGCAGTAGGCTGGCAGGACTTGGTGGGTGAACCTAGGAGAGATGCAGTTTTCCCAGAAAGGGAAAAGCTCATTGCTTCCAACCCCCTGCTTCCAACCAGGTGTTTTGGGTTTCTTGTCCATCTGCAGTGAGTGCTGAGAGAGCAGCCTGCACTCCCACCTCTGCTGGAGGGGGGAGCAACACTGAATGCTTATCCTGGGTGTCTCTGTGCAGCCTGGGCTACCCCACAGTAAGCACAGCCCCCCACACAGACTTTGCCTGTGCCAGTTTGCAGACAAAGCCTGGCTCCAGCTCAGGGGACTGGTCCCAGGAGGTGTAAAGGGGTAGAGGAGGAGTGTGACTATCGGGATGTGAGCCACACTGTGCCACTTGCCCTGCAAATTGCCCTGGCCCTTTTTAGCTTCTGTGGTTGGCTGACTGAGCTGAGCACCAGCAGCAGAGGGCCAGCATAGGTGTAGAGGTTTTTTGCTTTCTAGATCAGAGAAGAAGGCAGATGAGCCTTGTCCCTGACTCGGCCAGTCAAGATAGGTCACTCGATGATGTTAAATTGCTCAAAAAAGACAAGTAATGGCTTTTAAATGATGTTTCCTATAGTAATTCCTCTTTTGCCTTCTACCGGGGAAGACTTGGGGCAGCTGGTGTTGTAGCTCCATCTACCAGGAAGCACCAAGCCAGGCTGCACTGTCAGTCACAGATGGTGTAATTAATTCTTCTAGGTAGTGTAATTAGTCCGTCCTATCAGCTACATATTTTCTCAGTCAAAATTATGCTAAAGCTAATAATACATAAAACACAGAAAACAAAAAAGAAACCCAAAAAAGGGGAAGCAATAATGGGAGGAGAAGGGATTAGAACAAAATTTCCCAGTGTATAATTTTTTCTTGTTGTACATTTCCTCTTCCCTTCAGTTTCAAACACAATTCAGAACAACTGGTGAATGTAGCAAGCAGAATGAATACAAATTGGCTTACTTTAAATAGCAGCGTGTGGGACTGAGCCCAAGTCTGCCTTCAGATGCTGAGGCAGGCTGAGGCACAGCTCCTGCCACCAGCCCCCCGCGGGCCTCGAGTCGGGGCCGGGCCTCTGCCCCCAGCTGCACCCCGAGGCTGGGGCAGGAGGGGAGCGTGTCCCCTGCTGACCTGTGCTCTTCTTTGGCTGCTCTCCCAGCGGGGCAGAGCTGTGTGGAAATGGGGTATAACAATCCTGCAGCACCGAGTGGGGTGCCATGGAGCAAGGAAAAGGTGTCCAGGAGCAGGGTCACAGATCTGGGGGTTGGTCCCCAAAGCTGGGAAAGGCTGGGTCACCTGAGATGGCACCTGTAAGAGTGGTCTCCTGACCACGCACGGGTGGGGGACTGTAGCCCCCAAGACCCTTGCTAGCTTGTTTCTTTTCCATCTCAGATTCTAACACAGAGAGCAGCTCCTTCAAAGGGAATTTTGCTTGTGGGAATAAAGAATCACCCCAAAATGTAGCTGTTGTGAGAATTTCCTTGAGGCTCAGATTTGAGGGTTGAGCCTATAGACAGAAGAATCAGGAACTGTTGGGTGAAACCCTCCTCCACCATGACACGAATTGCTTCCCCTGAGGTCGGGCAGGCAGAGAAAGGAGGTGGGTGGTGACTGGCCTGGGCAAGCTGGACAAGGGGTCTGCAGGGCTCTGCAACCAGCCCAGCCTGGGGCACGTCACACCCTCTCCCCCGAGCTGTTTGGGCTCTCCAGCTTGCCCAGAGCATCCCATGGACTTAGGGTGCTCAGCCAGGGAGAGGATGGATGGGGCTGTGCGGGAGGATGGGGATGCTGTAGCACAGCTGGGGAGGACTTCTGCGAGCAGGACACGTTTGGCTTTCCATGGTGGGAGGGAGGGCAGCGAGTGAGCTTGCAAAGAAAACGGATGCTGAGAACATGAAGCTATTTTGGGCACAAAAGAAGATTCAGAGCAGACTGCACGAGTCAGTCTTAGTAATGAGAGACTTCTGAACACGGCTGATCTCCATAATCACTCTTGTGTGAGCTCTCCAGGGCTGGGCAGCTCACAAGGGTGGTGGCCCTGGCTTCAGCATGGGGCATGGAGACCAGCACATGTTGCCTGAGAGCATCCTGTGCTCCTGGCCTGGGGTGGCCCCATGAGCCTGGTGGCCCATGGCATCTGCATGCCTCAGCCCTGGTGCTAAGTGACCCTGTGCCAAAAGGAGAGGGGGAGCTGCCTGAGTCCCTGGGAGTGTGGAGAGCCTGTTTCCCTGGAGATAGAGTTATCTCCTTCTAAGAGTGAATATAGCCCAGATGGAAAAAAAAATGCTGAGGGGGAACAAAGTCCTTTTTTTAGCACTTGAGGAGGCACAGCCTTCCCTAGTGCTGACCCCCGAGTCTCTGAGAGCAGCCTTTCCTCTGGGAAGAGGTGGTGGGGCAGCCTGGCTGTTACCCCTGATCCCAAGCCTGCCACCAGCAGCAGTGGCGTGTCCTAGGAGAGGGGACAGGGGTGATCCCCTGGACAGCTCTTGGTGTCACACCTGCCAGTCCTCCCGGAGACTTCAGTCCAACCAGCTGGCACTGGCCCTGGCTCGGTGGGCACGGGGGGCACTCGGTGGGCATGGGGGGCACTCGGTGGGCGTGGAGGCACGGGGGGCACTCCGTGGCTGCCCTGCGGCACAGCTCCTGGTGCTGCCCGGCGAGCGCCGTGCTCATGGAGCTCCTGCACTGCAAATGGCAAAGCCCTTTGGTCCCACTGAGCTGTCAGGGCTGCTGGCACGCAGGGCAAAGCACAGCAACCTCCTGACCTGCGGCGTGGCTCCAGAGCTGCAGCTGCCCCTGGCCCAGGAGAGCAGCCGTGGTTTCCCGGGAAGGCTGAGCTGCAGAGGAGACTCTGCTACCTGCAAGCTTCTCGTTTAGAAACTCAAGTAGCTTCGGGCACCACACCTGCCTCTTAATCTCCCTGACAGTTTAGTTTCTGTCTTTCTCATCTCATTTTGCTTCAGTGTCTCTCCTAACACCCCCCATCCATCCCTCTCTTGTTGCTAGGTGAAAAACTCTGAGCAGCAGCCATGGAAGCTGACTCATGACCCATGCTTGGGAAATGGAGACACCAAGTAGTGCCTAGTAGCCAAAGCAAGCTGCTGTCAAGCCCCAGCTGCCCTCATGGGCTGTGGTTGTCCTGGACAGACTCCCCTGGGACCTCCATCCACACACCCTCTCTGCCCCTTGGCCTGGGAACACCACAGAGCCTCAGCCTTGCTCTGCACCTGAGGTGTATAGGGAGCAGCTCTGCTCTCAGGGTCAGTGAGCCTGATGGGGCTCCCCGGCCTGGCCTCGGACCTGACGTGCAGTTCTTGGATGATTGTTTCACTGGCCTTACTCCTGTGCTGGTGGGAGTCCAGTCCTACAGCCCCCATCTTCTCACATTTTCCCTTGGGGAGTGGCCTGCCCCTTCTGCTCCCTAATTCTGCTCCTTCTTGTCTCTGGATCTCCCCAAAATGCTGCACTTCCCTTTTCTTTGTCACAGGCACTTTTCAAGGCATTATTGGAAGCAGCATTGGTGCTTCTTTGGTTTATCTTGAGCCAATGCATGTACTGAAATGTGACTGTAAGGAAATGGCTGCTTAGCTGCTTCCTGGAGACCAAAAACCCAGTAGAGCTATGAGCCTCCTACTAATACTCTGATCATCTTGATGTTCTTGCTAAGCTTAGATTGCTGTCCTTTTATGCTAGTGACCTGAAAAACTTTTTTTGCAGTACCATGGACGATAGTGCACCTTGGATTGTGCTTCCCCCACAGCAGGGTGGTGCAAGGCACCTCACTCACCTTAGGAAGGTGAGCACGAGGAGGTGTGAAGAGATGAGATTCAGGACCCTGATGTGAATGTTTCCAGAAGAAATATGCAGGCAGAGTGTGGGGGGAATCATATCCAGTAAAAATGGAATTTAAAACTCTTCAGATTTTTCTTGTTTTACTTCAGAGTTGAAAGTCTGCAGCAAGTTACAGTATCCATGGTGATCTTCATTCACGTTGGTACAGCAGCCTTGCTCACCAATTAGGCTGGCATAGCCATTTTCCTCGTTAGTACGTAATGGCAGGAATTAGGAATTAGGGTGCTGGGTCTGTCCAGGCTTTACCCATCTCTATAAGGCTGGTGTGACAATTAACCCACCACCTCTGGAGCTGTCAGCCTGGCTTACAAAGGTTACTGGAGGGAATGCAGGGGCATATAGCTCTCCATTATAGCTTACCACTCCTGCTTCTGACGTTATCCAAGTGGTAAGGGTACTTCAAATTCATACTCTCAAATCTTCCTAGAGTGCAGGACCAAAGGCTTGATTTGGAGGCAGGTTAATTTGGCAGAATAATTGCTCTTCTCAGGATCACGAGAGGAGAAACTAATTTATATATGTAATTTTAGGGCTTTGTCATGACTACTCATTGCACAGGACAGGAGCTCATTACATGCTGTTGGAACAGCCTGGGCAGAACTCTGATGAATTTGCACGATCATCAAAGAATAGACTGCTTTAGGGTCCTGGCCCACTCTGGCAGGGGCAGTGCTGAAGTGGCTGGAGGATATGGGCTCCTATTGCAGAGTAGCTGGGATAAAGTGCTGAGAGTGAGACCAAAGAGCAAATCCACTGAGGCAGGGAAGTGCCACTACCAGCACAGAGTAGAGATCTTCCTGTGGGTGTGTTGGGCTGTGTGCTCTCCTCTTTCCCAGGTGTAATTCTCCTATTGGAGTCCATGTCAGGGTCCCATACCTTGACTACATCTTCTAAAATGGGCCAGACCTTCAGTGTCAGTCAGCCGTGGAGATGAGGACAGGTTCTGTTCCTTGCTAGGAAGAGGGACGTTCATTTGGCTCTTCCATGAGGTCCAGTATTGTGATGCATTCACATTCTGAATCAATAAGATGAAGTCTCTGTTCCTTCTTTTACTTATGAGTATAGTGTGCTGTTTGAAATAGTAGATATTTTTAATGTCTCGATAGCTTTTCATTAAAAGAAAATGGAAATGGAAACCACATTTCTTAAATGAATTTTCTCTCTCTGGCAGTTCCAGCGATTCAGATCTGTGTCAGTGCCAGTTTATTGCAGTCTATTTTCTCCTCAGCGAGCATCTGCTTAACAGTTCAGTGCAGATACAGGCAGATAGAACATTCTAACACGCACCTAACTCCACCCTGGGGCATGGCAGAAGTTACTTAGGGTACTAATTCATCTTTTTTAAAGCAAAAAGGTTTTGATCAAGCAAGATGTTTTGTCCACTGAACAGGTTAAAGTGATCTCAGAATAACACAAAATGAGGATTGTGATCTCCCTCCCCACTGTTGTTTCCCTTAACTTATTTTTTCCTAGCAGCAGTATTCAGAACAAGTTGTTGTAGAGATTTTAACCTTTGTATGCTTTACCCTGGTCTCCATATCCTGGTCTTATGCTGTAATGTAACCTAACTGCCATGACCTATTATGACAAGTTGCAGAGCAGTATGCCATGGAGCTCCCCCAACTCACATTTTTCTCCTTCCTCTTTCTCCCCATTGACTACAGTATTAAATTATTTTTTTAAGGATTATTTGCCCTCAGATTGAGAAATGAATCTTAGTATCAGGTGGATCATAAGTACAAGTCTGAAGGCAAAGTGGTCTTGTCTGTCTTTCTGGAATGTAAGAGATCCCACTTTGGCTAAGCAGGGCATGGAAACAGTTATAATTATCCATGCTCTCTAGACTGGGAAGAGTGCTGCGAGGGAGGAGGAGGAGGAGGATGGCTTCCTGCTCCCGGAAAGGCAGGAAGGCTTCCCACAGTGGCAGAGCTCTCCTTGCTGCCGAGCAGCACCAGCCAGCCCTGGGCCCACAGAGCAAAAGGAGGCCAAGATTCATTAAATGCTAAAGCACAAAGACTCCTGTGCCCTTACCTTCATGCTGCTTAAAGAAAGAAGCTTCTTTTTGCAATGTTACTCTGCCAACAGGCTTTGTCTGAGCAGTGCTCCTTGGCAGGAAGGATCTGATTGCAAGGGTGCTGCTGCAGGGTTGGGACACCACTGAAGGGACCTCCTAGGCCACTGGGCTCAGTGACCTCTCCAGCAGGTCCCACCATAACAGGAACACAGGCAGGTGCTTGCTGCTGGCCATGGTGTTTCCAGCATGCAAATGCATAACTGTACTTACCCTGCAGAGCTGGAGCCTGGGCACTTGCTGGGGAAACAGGGATGTGTCCAGAGCAAATGGACCCATTTGCTGTCAAACAAGAGTTGTTTTGCCAAATAAGGTATTCAGACTTTCAAATCATAAGTTTTTTTTTTTTTAATGATGTACTCTATCTCCAACACGTGCTTCAAATAGAAGATCTCAAAGTAATTTTCAGTTTTACTGCTGCTGTGTTGTGATCTCAGCTCAATGAAGGGAGAAGCTCTGCTTCCCAGCAGAAGCTCTGGCTGCTGGAGCTGTGTGATGAGGCAGGGGAATATCTTTTAGGTGACGCTGGGTCTGTTCTTGGCAGCACTAAGGGCAGTCAGGCCAAAGTTTTCTGCTGGACCTTGTGATGTTTTTTGTCTCCCTAAGGCTTATCTTACACTGTAGTTTTTGCTCCTGACACTTGTCACAGCAATGGGAAGCAGGAGGGAGTTTATTCAGGTTTCAGACCGCCCCATCCTCCCTCTTCAGTCAGCTGTGTGCCTTCCTGTCAGACAAGCGAGGCACTGGCCACTGGCCCAGAGCTGGTGCAGTCCCGACTTTGGGGGTCCTTTGAGGTCACCCTCCTCTGGCTTCTGAGGAAGCATTGCCCATACTGCTGCTGCCTCGTTAGGCACATGAGAGGCTTAGAGAGGCTGCCACCCACTTCTCTGCCAAAGGTGTGCTAAAACTATCTGCAAGAGTAATGAGGCTAGAAATCCCTCTGGAGAGGGGAGACAGTGATGGTGAGGATGGAGTGGGGTCCCCACAGCAGAGCAGGAGCCCTCAGGGCGTGTGCTTTTGGCACTGGGACACCTCTGGAAGTGGGATCAGTGGCTGGCTCTCCTAGGTGTGCAACCAGAAACTTTCAAGATGGAAAATGATTTCACCTGCAGAGCCTCCAGCTAGCACTCAACCCACACTGGCTTTCAGGGGGAGACTGGCATAGGGTGAGGCTCCCAGAGGAGGTGTGTGGAGACCCAGCCTCTGAGCAGCTCTGGCTGAGACTCCTGCTCCCTTACGGGGGGAAAAGTCCTTTAGCTCCTGGTGTCCCTGTGACCTTGGTTTGGCACGGAGTGAATGCAAAGTGAGGAGCAGCTTCGTGCTCAGAAGGGTAGCTAGCCAACTGCAGACATCTGAGATCCCCCTCCTGCAAGATCTCCAGATTGCCAGGCAGGAATGGGGGTGGGGGGAGGATTTAGTCAGCTGATGAGCCTGACTTCTCTGTCTCTTTTAAGAAAGCGGATTTATTGGTATTAAACATGTCTCTCTTAATGTGGGTGATTTAAAATGGAAATTGCCTTTGAAAGGGGATTTCCTATTAACTAGCTGGGAAAGAAAAATAGGATAATACCATCATCCCTATACAGGGCCCACAGATGAGGTGTTGGGACAGAGTGATCTGGTTAACTGCTGCTTCTTCAGAAATTCTAGCTTCTCTCTTAAGAGTCAGACTCACTCAAATTCCTCTGTGAGGGACGGTTGTGTAGATGCTTCCATAAACTTCTTTTTATGGGAAAAGCAGCAATATTACTGTTTCCTTTGGGGTTCAGGTAAGAACCCTCTAAATATGAATTCTGAGGACAGGATCAGGAGTGTTCCAAGCAATTCCATGTGTTATATTTGAGGCCAGATGGAGACACAGACAGTAGGGGACTGAACTGAGAATTCACATTTGTTACCATGAAGCTGAAGCAAATCAAAACTTGGATTAGTTAATTATTTTAATAAGAACAACGAAGCCTTATCTATACACAAATTTGCCCTGGTTTAATCCAGGTTGGCTCAGTTATCAATTTAATGTAGTCTATGCAGTCCTTCTACATGGAAGAATTGATTTACTTAATGTGAGCCCTTTCAGTCTGCTGTGGTTAAGATGAATCTGTACAAGCAGACGTCTGCACAGCCAATGGAGGTGGAGGTGGAAATACATAAACCAGGTCTGGACAGGCCAAATCCAGAGCTCACGTCAACAGGCTACAGCACCCAGGTTGATTAATGACAGGGCAATGCCACACCAGCATCGTTACATGTCACAATTAGGATTTTCTAGTGTCAGGTACTGCATCCTGGAGCAGTGTAGACATGCCCTGTCAAGCCTGGCATTCACCTTCAGGACCAAGGCCCTTCTCCAGTCCCTCCGTCAGGACACAGGGGAACATACCTTGGAAAGAAGCAGACCCTAGATTAGGTTGGAACACCCTTGGTTCATCACTCATGTCTGTGGGTAGCGAACGGGTCTTCTTGCAACCTGATTTCCTCATTGCCCTCCCTGGCTGTGCAGATGCCACTCTCCTGAGTGCCATGAATGCCTTCCAAGAGTTTACTGCTTCCCACTTGCTCATGGTATTTGCTTAAAAACACCAGGGTAGTGGAGCACAGACAAGACTTTCTGTCTCCAGCTCTCTTGTACAGGAACATAAGTGGTGGTGAGATAAGGGATTGGGCGTTTGGGTGTCACTAGTGCTGGTCTCAGAAGGTGCTTTTCTTAAGGACTGCCTCCTTATGAAAGGCAGAGACAGATGGAAGAAAGAGAAGAAGGGGCAGCAGCAAATAGTCTCATGCATCCTGCAGCTCTGTTTGTCTCCTGCCATCATCGTTTACTTCTACTGGGGGGCTTGTTCCAAAACTGCCCAGGAGAAGGTGGGGCCTGCTCGCCCTGTGGCTCGGGCCTCTGGCTGCACCACACCCTTCTGCAGGGTGGTCGTGCCACTGCATCTGCTGAGGGGCTGTGAGAGCCCAGTGTGTTCCCAAGGCAGATAAAAACATTTTGCTGCTTTCTGAAAGCTTGGGTGAGGCTGGAGGAGATGCTCTGGGTGTTGCAGCAGCTCTGTTGAGGGGAAGGAAAACACGAGGCAGGTGGTGGGAGCGTGGGTGATTTGTTTGGTCTGGAGTGGGGAGCTGATCCTGACTGCACAGCACAATTATGAGAAGGGCAGAGACTGAACTAGGCTGAGAGCAGCTCTGTGGGGAGGATGTGGAGCCGTGTCCTGACTGCCTGCAGTGTGGACCACTGAGGCTCAGAGGAAGGGAGGAGGGGTAAGACAGAAGGTTGCTGGTCCTAGCAGGACAGTGAAGCGCCTGGTGTCTGTGTGGAGGCTGTTCCTGGCTGTACCTTCTTGACCTCTGTGCTTGTGTGCACAGGGAGTACGTGTTGATGGGCTGGGCCACCTTGTCTGCTTGGCTGTGGCACGAGCGCGTAGGTCGGTGCTCTGGGTTGGTGAGGGAAGAGAGGAGGATGGACCTGAGCAGATCGTAGCGATGGATGGAGACAAAGTGGTGGCAAGCCCACTGGCTTCCGAGTTGAGCTGTGATGGGTTGCTATGATCTGCCATGGATGGTTGCTTGGAGGATTTGTGTTGCTTGGCAACCCTGTTGTCACGGTTCAGCTGGCAGTGTCTGAGGAGGGGGCACTCTGGAGGACACTGCTGCTGAGAGGGGAGGAGAGCTAGTGAACAGCAGTGGTCCACTCTGGTTGTGCTTTGCCCATGGCTCTGTGGTGGAGCAAGTACTGGGTCTGGGGATGGCTCTGTGTGTAGTCCCTCATGGGTTTGGTGGGGATAGTGAGCTGGTGAGCATCTGGATGCTGTATGGGGATGTGGGCAGAGCAGCTGAGGAGGAGGCTGGGCACCCTGTCTTGGTACTGACCAGGGTTTTGAAGACATACATGAGACATGAGGGTAGAGAGACCCTGAAACATGCCTCTCCATGACCTTGTAAGGCACATGGGGGCTGCAGTCTGTCCAACCTGCTGGGGCTTTCTCAGAAATTTGGGCTCAGAGACCTGGCAGAGCACGTTTATGTACCTCTGCAGGAACTGACTGAGGACAGTAAAGCAATGGGACAGGTTGCCCAGAGAGGCTGTGCAGTCTCCACCTTTGGGTATTTTCAACACCCAGCTGGTTAAAGCCCTGAGCAACCTGATGTGATCTCACAGCTGACCCTGTCTTAGGCAGGAGGTTGGACTAGAGCCTCCTGAGGTCCCTCCCAACCTGAGCTGTGACCTCCTGATGAGGAGTGACTGCTGGTCCTCTGCTGCTGTGCTGTAAGATGCCCACAGAGCCAAGCACTTCAGGTCAATGTGGCATCTCTGCAGCTTCCAACCCTTGTGGCCATCAAGAGAGGTTTGAAACCAAAACTGTCACAGATGACAGTCAGATATGCTGTTAATAGTGAAGCCAATTGTTACTCTTCTCCCCCACAAAGGAGATTACACTCCTCTCATTGCAGCAGCAAGACACCAAGCAGTTCTGTGACCTCTGTCCAACTTGAAAAGGAAGAACAGATTTGTAAGGAGCCTGTCCCTTCTGATGAACACTGGAATTGGTCTTTTGAACAGTAACTCCGGGAGACATTTATCATCTGTCCATATGCTGGATTCTTGCAATCATAAGAGCTTGAGGCCCACCATTATTACCTGAGATTGTGTGATTGGTTATTTCAGTTCTGTTCAGCTGAGCCATGGCTGCTGGTAGCTGCACAGAAGAGTAGTGCAGATCCTGGTGGTAGCTCAGAGGGGATGGGGCAGTCACCAGCCTGGTATTGCTGTTCTGAGGCCCAGGAAGTTAGCCAGCATCAGTGGTCTTGCCATGCTGCTTCCACTAAGCAAAGAAAAGGTCTGTATGACTTGGTGTATGCTTTGAGTAAGCCTGTTTGTTTACAGCTGGGATACCTAAGGACTTGTTTGCTGGAATACTGTAGAAACAGGTGATAATAGCCAGTTTCCTTGCTCACAATTTTCCTGGCTGCATCACTACTCAGCCCTGAAGCTGAGCTTCAGGATAGAAGTGAGGAGATACCTAACTACAAGTTAGGAGATGCAAGTTAGGAGATACCTAGCTCTGCTCCATGTCAATGTTGTGCTCGAGTGCACCAAGGCCCCTCAGTAAAGCTGTCCCTTCAGAGCAATGGGCTGCCATGTGGAGGTATCCTGTGAGGCAAAGAACTACTCAACATAAGCCTGTGTCCAGCTCCTGGTGACCAGAATTGTCCACTTGGGTCTGCTGCCCTCTGCCAGATATGGCCATTTCAGGTGGGGTTCCCTGCAGAAGAACAGAGAAGAGCTTGAAATCATCTGCTAACTTTGCATTGCCTGGATGCCTGCACCTAGGCCTTGTATGACCCCCACCATCTTCTCCCATTGCATGTGTTTTTGGTCAGGAATCCGATGTGTGTGGGCTGCTGGCTTGTGCTCTGGTGAGGATCTGGATCAGGAGCAAGGCCTTTTGCAGAGTCATGTCTGTCCTCGACTCTGCAACACAGTATATCTGGAAACAGAAAAAAAAAAACAACCCAGGCAGTTCTGGTCCCATGGTTTCTGGGGAGCTGTTTAGATTTATGCCTGGCTGCAGCTGAATGGCTGATCCCTGCCTCTCTGCTGTAGAGCATTGGTTCTGGAAGACAGGAAGGAACATTCCACGGGCCCATGCTGTCCTCTGCCTCTGGGAAGGTCAGCAGCAGGTACAGGGTGAGGGGCTGACATGCTGTGCTGTGGGGCTGCACACCCCTCACACTGCCACCATGCAGCTCTGAGGCTGGGGGCGCAGAGGGACAGCTGCCAGCTTCTGTGGAGGGGCTGCAGACTTGCTTCAGGCCAAGCTCCAAACTGAGGTTCCTGTGGGAGTGGTAGCCACTGTCATGGTGCACACTTTTTTCCCTTCACAGTGTGTTCCCTGGCATTGCACACCTTGCAGTGTCCCACAGGGAGCACTAGTGGTATTACTCAAAATAGGTTCTCCAGCTGCTGCAGCTGTGGCTCTACAAACTGTTAACCCGAGGAGATAGCTCACTAAATGAATTAAAAGGGGTCCTACACCATTGTAACACAGGGACAGATGGATGGTGGAGTGGGATGTCTGACCCCTTCTTTGGGCATTAATACAGGCAATGTTAGATGTGTGTTGGATGCTTGCACCTTCAGAAGCTGTCTTTGTCATCGTGGCCAAGTCAGGCTTTTTTTCTGCTTGTGGACAAGAACTTTTGTAGCACGCTACCACCAACCTGCATTCCAAATGATGCAGCTCGCCTTAATTCTCACCATCTTTCCAAACACACCTGGCCATTACAGACATTGCTCTACACCTTCAGCTCCTCTTGAATCATCCTAATGTGCATCTTCAGCCAGTTATCTGTAACAGCATCCCAAGGTTTCATGGCATTTCTGTAGCCTGTTCTGGATATCACAAAACAGCGAGGCCAACAAGAAGCAATTCCATCAGCACTGGATTTTCTGGAGTCAATTTTTCCATTGCTCAGCCCAATAGAGCCACCAGCATTGGGTGACTCCTGGTAGGTAAAGTCCCCTCTTGATATTAGATGTGTATGTGGCAGAAAGGAAGGCAGTAACATAATTCACAGTTATAACTGACAGTGCATGGCTTTGCCAAATGCTGCCCCCTCCCACCATTCCCATCACCCTCTCCCACCATCTCTCTTCCTCTCTGCATCCCCCAAAGTGCCACAAGGACCAACATAACTGAGACACAGACCTTCTCTGATGGTTCTGAAGACAAAAATAGATGGGAAAAGTGGCATTAGTGATCTCCACTTTTCCTTGTGCTTTCCCTTCATGAGGTCATGGACTGTCCCTTGTGGCATCTGTGCCACTGAGGCAGGGCCCTCTGCAGGGGCTGTGCTCCCACAGCAAATGGGGACTATGGTCGTTGAGTCATGCAAGATACAGATCAGCTCAGGAGAAAAAACTGTACAGTTTCTCCAGGTAGTGTGAAAATACACGGCCATCCTTGACCTGGAATAAGGACATGACCAGCAAGGACACCACAGCCTGCAGGCTGGCTCTCTGTCAGCGTGAGGAAGCCTGGTAGCATGGCAAGCCCAGAGCACCAGCTCCTGACCGACTTAGGGGCTGGAGCAGAGATGCCCAGCTGCTCTTTTGCCAGGGGAACAAGCCACAGCTCCACAAGAGCTTTCTGTACTTGTGTATAAAGGACACAACAAAGGACAAATGGACTTGTCGTAAAACCAAACAACACAACAGCATAAATACAGGAGAATGTCGTGAAAAAAGCATGGAATATAGTCACAGATCTGCCCCTTCTAAGGCAAACCTGTTTACGAGGGCCAGAGGAAGCCAAAATATTCACTGTGAGCTGCTTGGAGCTGTCCTTCCAAATAGATGTCGCCTTGCTTTAATGCCCAGCCTCTGTCCTTGGACTGGGAAAGATGCCAGAGTGTGGCCAAAGCTCTAGGTGGACATTTTCTAAAGATGATGAGGGGAGAGGGACAGAACAGCATGTGCTTTTTGGAATTCAGTCCTTGGGAAGGGTTGAGGAAGAGGCACACCCTGTGCATGGCAAGGGCTCCTACTGCCCGTTTCCCCACTGCCAGGCCACAATCAACACCCGGGGCCTGGCAGGAACACGTGGCAGAGTTGCTGGCTCACTGGGGCATGCAGGCTGCTCAGCTGAGGCCAGACCTTGCTCTGGTGAGTTCATGATGACTGTGAAGGTGAAAAAGAACTCACATTTGAGTAAGGCCTGGTCTTGGGATCAGGCTTACAGCTAGTGTGTCAAACAGAACAGCCGCAGCATGGGGCAGTCTGTAGGTAGTGCAGGCAGTCGAGCTGCTGAGGCTTCAGTCTGGGTCAGACCTAACAGGAGAGCAGAAATGGGCTGCTGGGCTTCAGAGCCATTGAGGTAAATGTCCTCTGGTTCAGTTTGGTGCTAGATTAAAAGAGGCAGCTGGGGTATTTTGTGTATTGCCTCTTTCTAGTTGTCTAAGTAAGGGGATGTCTAAGTCAAGGAGAGAAGGAGGTGGCATTTTTCTTTAGAATATGGAGCAATCTGACAGAAATCTTAATGCTTCTTCCAGCTAGAGGGCTGAACTATTGAGTCAGCTGGCTCACTTAGAAACAGCTCAGGCAAAGTAAATCTATCTCCATCTGCATAAAGTAATTTGCCAAGGGCAGGTATCTTTTTCTCAGGAAGGCGTGGTGGTGATGGGGCAGCATGATAACCTCAGTTGCTGGGGGTAGATGTTCTCTGCCCGCCCTGTGAATATTCAGGTTTAGGACATGCTTTTCCACCTTTTCAATTACTGAGTCTACTATTGAGTCTCAAATAATGAGACTACTAATAAAGGGCACAGGAGCAGGTGACTGTGATCCTGCTGGCTCTCAATGGACCATGGGCACAGTGGTTTTCAGAGCTACTTTAAAGCTCATTAACATCTCTCTTCTGTTTGCCCCTGGGCAAGGAGCTGCCTTGGGGACCACAGTTGCATGCTAACCGAGATCATTTTTCACTTTAAAATTTGTCTACTAAAAAGATTTGTCTTAAATTAGGTGGTCAGTATACATGTACAGTAAATGCTGGAGTGAGCACCTAATACAAACCCTGTGGGAGCATCCCCTGCTCCCAGGCCCTCACTGGTGTAATCATCCTTGCTCCTCTTTGAAGGATGCCTTCAGACCTGCATCTCCATGCTAGGAAAGCGATCTGCTTCTGTAGTGTCATGCAGCTCCTTGTTCTGAAGCCTTGTCAGTACGAATAATATTTTCCTTGACTACCATTTCTCCCCCTACACCCTCTTGGCAAGTTGTTTGCAGTACCATCTGCTTCACCTGAAGGAGGAACAAGAGCAACAGAGAGAGACTCAGTGCTGTTATCGACCTGGAACTTTTCTGGAAAAGAGCTGGGTCTGTTGGGAGGCCGTGAGGGATGGGGACTGTCAGAAGTGCTGTGCCACCAGGGAGCCCAGCTGGAGGCACCAGCCACGGCCTCCACTTTGCCACTGAAGTGAATCCACTCGCTGGACGTGCCCTCTCCATATGCATGTGTGTGTATTTAATGGCATTAAAAGTTCTGACAGAGCTTGCAGGTGAACAAGGACATGGGAGGTGGGTGGGATTTCATAATTTCTGAAGTACATTGTTTCCCTGTTTTAAGGACTGAAAGGGACCCATGGAGAAAAGATACCAACCATGTGTTTGGGAGGAAAAAGTAGTGATGCTTTGATGGCAGTATTTTTAGGTCATAAGGTGTTTAAACAACAACAAAAAAATCCATTCTTTGGAAGAAAACCAAATATTTGTGTACACTGCTGCTGCCAGCTTTTGCTTTGGTGGTGACATGTATATTTTTAAGAGGGAAGGATTTATTTTTTAACCACAGTAACTTAATGTTCTGAGTGAGTTTATAATAGCCCTGATTAACTGGTAGCATTTAGTTAGAGTGAAGTATCAGCTCTGATGTCTGTACTCCTTTTTGCTCCAGACACTTTTTTCAATCTCAGAGCTATTTAACTTTACTTATTCCTTCCACAGGAGGTGGTTTGTGCTGTAGCAATGTCCCGTTGAACAAGAATTAGGGATTTTGAGGCTGTGTAAGTGACGGTGAGGTATTCTGGGTAGCCTGAAGAAATCAGTGGAGAACAAGTGAAAAGCTGGATATGTCCCACTGCTTCATCTAGATGAAGCCATTTAAAGAGTATGACTTGCCTGCTACTTAACTAGCATGTGGGCCTTCTGTGTAAGAAAAATAAATGTACTTATTTATGGCAGCACTGATAGTGTAGTTCTTTGACCTGACTGTAACATACAGACCAAGAAGTGACATGTTATTAACTATTCTATTACCAACAACAAAGCAAGGTGAAAGGTGGGAAGCAGGGAGTTTAAGTGACTGAATCTTACTGCCCTGTATTTTTGCAGTGGACAGTTTCCCTGTTAATGCTGGGAGCTGGGAAGCCAAGTTTCTTGGAGTGCAACTAGCTGAGCCTTGGCCTTGGCGTGGGCATTGTGTTAAAGAGCAGCCTGGGTAGGTAGAGCTGTGGTATCTGATCCCTGAGGGTGTGTGCAGTGGCTCTCAGTAGCATGAGCAGTAAACTAGATAATTGGTGTGTTGGTTCTCATCCAATAATAATTTATTTCCTGGGAACAACTTCAAAGCTTAATCCTAGAATTAAATCCCCTAGTCCTCCTTGGGATTTTAATTTAGTTTTGAATGCTCTGATGTATCCTCTGCAAGAACATTGAAGACAGCTTTCAGACATTTTCCTGACTGCTGTATGCCCTGGGTGGAGGATAGGTGAGAGCAGGCACTTCCTTGAAGAGACTCTTTTTTAGCTTTTCATCACGATAAGCTGGCAAAAGCTCCATCTTATCTCTCCCTGAAAGCGCTTTTCTGGTTCCTTTAAACCATGAAGGCAATCTTCCTAATCCATTTTGCAGCTTCTCCAGTGAAGAGAAGAAAGAGT
>NW_008587722.1:64003-68268 GCF_000691845.1 Merops nubicus
TCTGGAGAGAGCCAATAAGGTTTTCATCAAGCACAAAGTTGATTTTTGAAAAAGACCCAGATAATCTGCTTGTCTCATTGGGGTTAGGATGGAGATGACTGCCTGGAGGGCTACGGACTCCCACTCATTCAGGTGTCAGGGAAGTGTGCCTCCATAAGACCAGCACAGTGGGACAAAATCTCCAGGCACTGGAATGCTCTTTGCACCCTAGAGATGGAGGAGAAAGGCTCCTTTCTCAGAGTGGTGCGAGGCACTGCCTTGACTTTCCTTCATGCTTCTGAAAGGCATGGGGGAAGGGGTGCACGTGGCTGACGTTTGTGCTGTTCTTTGGTGGTATACAATAGAGCATCTCATAATAATGACTATTTATTATTATGTGGCTTTTGGCAGACAGATTCTTCAGTCCAGGTGTGGTACAGGTAGAGGAGCTGTATATTATCTTACAGAAGTGACAGTGTCAGTTTGAAATCTTGTCTGTGCTTTTGCAGTTTGAAAGTAATACATTTCCTTTTGAAAGAAGGAGCTCTGCAGCTCCTTACTTCAGTGCGTGTGTATTTCACATATAAATGACCATCCAGGAAAACCAATTTCAGTGAGCCTGACGTTCCATACTCAAAAGAATAAAGCAAGTCTATAAAGACATAGAGAAAGCTATTTCTCCTTTAATCTACTTCACACTTGTTTTGATTCTGCATGACAAAAAACCAGGCTGCTAGTTGTTCAGGATTTCTAGGGACAGACTGACCATGGCAGAGACAGCAGGGGATGCTGCAATTATTGCAATGTAAAATGCTGAGAGCTCAGCTAAGTGTCCTGGTATGACAGCTGAGAGAACATGGATATCACTTCAGAGCAAATGCAACTGTGCTCATGATTCTCTTCTACAGGGCTGCTGGCAGGATGAGCGTCCTCCAAGACAGCAAACAAAGCAAGTGGTCTCCACGTACCTGGGTGTCTTTGCAAAAGACTGACTAGAACCCCTCCCAGTGCCTCCTGGCTCGGTCCCGCTCCAGCATCTCTTGTTCCTGAGCCATGTGCAAAAGAAAGGGTAACAGGTTTCATGCCAGAATTCAGCCGAGTCCTTCAGCCAGGGGGTTGTGGCACTGTCAGGTTTGTGTGCCTGTTTCTCTGTACATTTTCCCTTTAATTAGCTTCATGTTAAAGAAATTCATACAAAATTTCCTCACACTGTTCTTCATGCAGCATGACGTGGCACCCTTGCTTCTGGACCTGTGTGGCCAATGTTCCTGTGATCCTCCAAGAGCACTGCAGGCCCAGCACTGAGCACGAGGACTCCCCACAGTGTCTCAGGCAGTGGGGGGCATGGGGCACGCGCGTGGAGGCGCCTGCCCACCTTACAGTGGCATTGGCTGGGTACAGGGCACAGGGCACGGTGTAAAAGCAGCAGGAGACTTGGCTACTATCTTCTGCAGCCCATATGCAAACACCCAAAGGAATGCTATTATGAAAAGCCTTTTTATTGTATGAATTATCCAGGGCAATCGATCAATTGCATTGATTATAAGGAATTGCTGTTCACAGACACAGTTTTTCTTACACTGATGCAACTGCGTCTGTGTCTGTGCTGATGACCTGTGGATTGCCAGTCTCTTCCCCGAGCTGCAGACCCCATTTCTCTAGGGATATACTGAACTGGAAGTGGGCTCTGATTTTCTGAAGTCAACAGGGCATTCTCTAAGGGTTGAAGATGCTGATGGGCCTTTGGTCCCTGTCAGTGCTGGCAGATGCTGCTCTGTGGTGGCAGAATGGCACCCTCCACAACACTGTCACTCCCACATCCAGCCCTGGCTGCTTTTGAGGTAAGAACTTCCATCCACATTCTTTTATCTTAGGCAGGACAAGAATAATATGGCCCTTAATTTATAGTAAGCTTGAACACATTTAAAATAAATCCCTCAATTTGTCTTACAAATAACATTTAAGTGTTTCTGAATTGAAGAGATGTTTGAAAAAACAATTTCCTGACAGAGATGCTATTTGTTTCCTTTTATGCAGTTCATTCATCTTAGTTGATTGGAGAAAAATAAAAGCCAACCCCAGCTAGTGTGAGTAAACCCTGTCATAGTACTGAGCTGCTGGAGGTTCCGTGACAATTATTATTTGGAGCCTACCTCCATACCCATTATTTACAATAAATAGTGCCTCCTAATGTAAAAGTGATTTAGGGGTTAGATGTGTGCAGAATCTCAAGAAGAAGATAATTCTGAAGCAACCAGCATTTGTTTTGTGCCCAATTTCAAACTTCTCAGTGAACTCTGTTTCTTCAGTCAGGGGGATGGACCACTCTTATCTGAAAAAGGTATTGAATGGGACACTCAGGCCCCTCATCCTACAGGGAACTTGGCCCTTATGATTTATCTGAGAGAATTTTAAGTATATAAGGTGCACATATACATCTATTAAGTAGCAAGTGGCCTTATCCTTAAAAGTGTGCAATAAAACAAGCTGCCATGTACCACCTAACTGTGGAGTTATGTAGTTTTAGAAAGGAAATTTGCAGTTGAATTCCTTTGTCTTAAGGTCGCAGAGAATGATAATCTTAAATATTGCTGACTTGCTTAAAATACTTGCAGCTGTTCTCTTCTGATGGATAGGCCCCTTTTCAGAAGTTGTTCCTAAGATACTTCTTAATCCTCCATTTTGTGTTTCAGAGTAATATGCTGGATGGAAACCATTCTCTCTCTTTTTTTGCCAAGCTCCTTCTCCACTCGTTTGGTCCAGAAGAATGCAGGAGGACCTACACATTCCTAGTTTATTCCTTCTTGCCATACAGAAAGGAGAAACATCCCTTGGCCAAATCCTATCTATCTGCTATTCTTGTGTCACTGTTATCAGTGAAAGGAATAGGAAAGTCAAGTGACTAATCTCTTCAGCTATTAGCAACGTCTCTATGTAAGTATCACTCTACATTTCTTTCTTCCAACTATTCTGAGATAATTTCAGATTACTTCAGGCTTTGGCTAATGTGTCTTCCATTTTTACTGAAATTAGAATGAAAAAGATCATAGTCACTTTTTTAAAGCATGCCTAAAAACGTTAGGAAAATCTTTCTAATGGAACAGACCTTACCAGCACCCTCAGGGAGATCCTGGCTGTCAAAATTAAAATATTGGTGTCCGCTTTTGGCAAAGAGCTCAAGCAGAGGTTGGTATTGCTTGTGGCCAGTGCAGCTGCATGAAAAATGCTACTGTACACCCACTACACATGGGCACAAATTCATTCAAGCTCCAAATGGCACACTGATACATCCATGTGACGCTGCAGCCACACTGCTGTCCATAACCTCCCATACAGACCAGCAAACGCTGTGTGACCCATGTGGATGGACCCTGAGGTACAAACTGGCAGGACCCGAATGTTGAGAGACGTCTGGAGCTGCTGTGGTGCTTTCAGGAGTCTCTCCTCCCTCGGGAACCTCAGCCATATCCATGTCTGTCCTGCAGATAGTACCCGTGACAAGGGCCAGCACTGAGTGCCTGGCTGCCCACTGGAACAGAGCCCTTTGCTGTGTGGGACCCGGCCCTCCTTGCCCGTTGGTTTGAGGGGTACCTGGGCAAAGCGTGTGCCTAGGTAGGTAGAGGCTGCTGTGCTTTCCTTGGAGGCTGCTCTCGGCGAGAGGGATGCAAAGGCTGGACAATGCATTCTGCATCAGCTCTGAAGAGGAGGACGTGATGTTGGGCCTGGGGTGTGACCTCCTGCAGGACAGGCATAGCTGACAGGGTGTGCCACGCGAGGTGGGCATGCTCGGCTTTGCTCGGGCCATAGAGAGCTAAACCCGGGCATGGGAGCGGGTGGGGACGGATCTGTGACCACAGAGAAGATCTCACTGCAGGGGCCAGGCTGAGAGCAGCCTGGGTGGCGTGGGGACAGACACCCCTGGGCAGGACAGGGAGGGCAGGGGGGGTGCAGATGCCCGTTGCTTTCTGTTCAAACCGATTTCACGTTGCTTAGCTTCCAGGGGGCTCGGAGAATAGCAATTAAAGCACCAGGCTTAATTGGGGAGTATCCAATTTGGATATTAGCGTTATCTCCCCTCTCACTCCTTTCTTTTTGTCCAGATCCAATTCCGCTGCCTGCCTGCTGGCCGGGCGCCTGCTCCTTTCTTCTTATTATTACTATTTTATGCTTATTGTTAATACTTTTTTTTTTTTAAAGCATTCTTTCTGTCAGTCGCTTCCAGGCATGCGGGTTGCAGTCCCAGGGGGCCGGACCCCCAAGGCACTGGTGCCCCCCCCAGCTCCGCG
>NW_008587723.1:0-17315 GCF_000691845.1 Merops nubicus
TACATAGAATTTAATGATTTGTGTTTTCTTGCTGAGACATCTGGCCAAACCGCTAAAGGTGAAATTTGTCCTTGTGTTACTAAGATGCCTGCCAATTCCAGAAGGGTCTGTAAAAAAATGTAGTTCTCTTTGAATACTTGTGCACTATGCCTACAGAGCAGTTCAATGATTGGTCAGGGAGAATCTTTACTTGTTCCAGACCATATGTATATGATTTGGTCCACTTTTCTTGCATTGTTTTCTTAGGGAATGACCCTCAGTTAATTTCATAAATAATATATTATTTTTTTTTGGTTTGGGTTTGGTTTTGTTTTATTTTACTCAAGTGGTCTCCACTGGGGGTTGAATGTCAAGGTGATAGATTTTTCCTATATTATCAACCTTTGGATTGTCTCTCTCTCATTGTTTCAGCTCTCCTCCTTCATATTCAGCAGTGAAATGTGCAAATTTCACATTCTTTTAAAACTGTTTAACCTTTTCACATCATGCAAGACCTCAGTGAAAAAAATGAAAGAATGCCTCACTCTCACTTATAATTTTTAGTAGTATTTACTACTGCGTTAGGCTCTGCACAGAGATGTAGCAGGATCAGCCCTTGCCTTCTCTAAACGTTTCCAGTTGAAGAGCAGGAAACTCATAAGGTACAGGTTGAAGAATCAAGACCTCAAGATCTTGGAGATCACTCTTCTGGCTGCGGTGCTAGGACGCAGTAAGTTCCATCCATATCTATATTAGTAGCAATTTAGAAAAATTAAAGCCCTGAACTCTTCTGTGGCAATATCCATTTCACAGAGGAAGCCTTCAGCCATTACACACCTGCTTCAGACATTTCAGTTTGATGTCTGATGGCCTGAACACTGGCATATGGGTCTTAGTGTTGGGTGATTTAAGTCTCTGCAATTCTTCTTCACTTCACCTGAGTATGGCGGTGCCTCTCACTTTGCAAAACCAAATTCATAGTATTTTCTTCCAGTGAGTTTCTGTAATGAAAAGAAATTTAATTCAGAGCTCACTGGCCCATCCTGGGGGTGCTTGGTCATCTGGGTCATAGGCTTGGGATTTTCTCCTCTGAACACTAGGAGGAATAACTGTGCTTCCTAGAACCACACTTGCCTCTGATAGTTCCAATTGAAGAAGGGAATGGAGAAAGGGATGGCTTTTTAAAATGCAATTAATACAAATGGAAAATAAATAGCTACATATGTTCCCTGTGGCCCATGATGACTTTTTCTGAGAATGCTTGTTCATACTTAACTGCAACAAGCCGTGGGTGGTTTTCCAATGAGCAATTACCTCAGGCTGAAAGCTGGGAGGGAAAGGAGGGCAGCCAGATGTCCTGAGCAGAGGCTGAGTACCAAGGAGATTAGAGCCCATCCTTGGTAAAGCCTGTAAAACAAGGGACCTCTTATCACAGTCCCATACATCCCAGGCCCTGTCCAACCATCTGCATCTTAGTTCAAAATTTTGCATGGAGCCAGCTCTATCCTTGCCACCCATCTGAGACGAACTGGAACTGGGCTGTCAGCAGGGCCTGGTTTTGATTAACCTTCTCATTCATGCAGCATCAAACAGCTTAATTTTTTTTGCTGTGAGAGAGAAAAATTAAAGAAGTTGCCTGGCATGGTGAGGCCTGCAGCTGTTTCATCTGAATTTCAGAGGGCAAGAGCGGAAGTATGGAGAGACTTGGCTAAAGTCAAAAATGTTAAGGGAGGATTGGGTACATAACACACAGCTGCTACTGGGCAAGGGTCTGACTCCTGGGCCAGAAATCTGGGCTGCAATACCCTCTCAGAAGCTTGGAAATAACATCTGTATTGATTGATGTTTGTCCTTTTTCTTTTAGCCAAAACCTGTTTCCAGCTGCTTGGATGCTTTGACAGAGGCTGAAATACAGCTTTTCTTTCTGTCTTCTCTTTCCCCTAGTTTTCACTCTTCTCCTGACACAAGCAAAATCCATCAACAACCTGACAAGATCATAAGCTGTTGCCCTTGTTCTTCTTATACTGAGGCCTTGCACATGGAAACAAAAAACCTCTGCTCTGCACAGTATTCCTCCCAGCATTGAAAAGGAACCACTCTCATTTGGCTTACCTTGGACTTGATGTTGCCTGACTGTAAGGAGTTGAATGCCTAAAGTCACTGTAAAATGCGTATCATTTTTGTGTCTTCCAGTGCATGCTGATATCCATCTAGCTTGTGGCAGCCAGTTGTGCCCACTACACAAAGCACTGCTGGAAGAAAGGCCATACAGCTCCTCTGAAGACTCTTCGTAATGTTGATTGAGTTGGCCCCAGAACCGAGGTTTGGTGAGTGATGTAATCTTTCACCTCCAAGTTCAACCTGGAAAATTGCTTTCAGGGCTATTACTTTGGCATATTTTATGTGTTTGAAATACCAGAATGATGAAAATAAGGAAAAGAAATAGATGCAGATATTAAAAAAAGGGGAAAAAAGAAGAATTTTAAAAAAAGAGACAGAAAAAAAGGGCAAAAAAGCAACATTATGATTCTTGCATTGAGTCTTGTTTTCTAAATAATTGCAAGAAATTAAAAAGAGCCAGTTTCCCAGGTGAATGCTACAGAAGTGTACATGGACTTTATTAGTTTCCCAGAGGTTTAAACAGAGCTTGACATTTCACTGAACATTACACTCATACAATGGGCTGGGTAGTATATTTTTGAGCCAAAATTTCTCAAACAAGGGCGTCTAACTCTCTGAAGCCAAATCCCTGTTTGGGCACCTAAAATTTCTGAACGCCCACGGCTTTTTCTGATTTTGATTAGATTTGTTTATGCTCAGCACTTCTTAAAAGTCCCTCTAATTTTATTTAGGTGCCTATTGGCAGGGATATCTATACTTCAAAGAAAAAAAAATGGAGAAAGGAAGAAGATGGAAAATAAGCAGTGTTCTTAACTTAAGATGACTTAAGATGGTACAAACTCAACTTTAGGATCCTTTATTGGTCTAACCCAAACCATTCTGAACTCTTTTGGCTCTACTAGTGCTCTAAGTAATGTTAACTAACTTAGGTTAGCTATGCCAAATAAAGAACATTTTTAAAATGTATTTTTTGCATAGATTTACTGCTGAGTTTTGTATGTTACCCTAAGAAAGGACCACAGCTGGAACATTTTGCCCCAGGACCTTACTCATTGCACTCCAAGCAGAAACGTGACCCACTCTTTTCCTGACCACTTGCCACAGCATGAAAAATAAAGCCATTAGCAGAAGGTGTTCAGGCCAGATTTTACTATCTCATTCCAAAGAATACAGAAAAGGTACAATGTGACACACAACAGGAGTAATCAAATTGAGATATTCACTCATGGTGCATAGCGTAACAAAAGGAGTGAGCCAAGCCAAAAACCAAGTTATCAGTCCAATTCCAACCATACAGAAATCACCATAATAACCACAAGAGAAAGACATCATTATATACATACTCTTTCTGCCCTGTCTTTGTCCCACCATCACTGGTAACTCTGCTTGTAGTGGAGTCGGGGAGCCCTTCCAATAGCTGCAATCTCTACACAGTACATCTACTGTGTAAGTAAAATTCCCCCCAACAGCATTACAAGCAGAGTCAGCTCTTATGTGACTAACTTGGAGGCAGGACAAGATGTTAATGTCAAAGGCAGAGGCAACTGGAGGTGATCTGCTAATCAGTTCCCACCCAAGGCTGGCTAGACCCTAGATGAAAACCAATCAGGAGGGTCTTTCCTGTCTGGCTGTGGACGTCATCCTTATGCCAACCCTCATTCAGGGTTGGGGGTTTAAAGCCCAACACTTCACTCACAAACAGGGAACACTGGTGTCTCAAATAATTTCTTCTGCCAGTACCCAAGACCAATTCTCAGCACAATCTGCCTACAAGACAGCAGGTAGCAGGCAGAACTAGAAACCTCTTACAGAAGGGCTCATGCCCTGGATTTTTGTATCTGAATGAAGAGCAATAGGCCACAAAATAGATTTAGTGTGGGTCCACAGGTTATATCCAAAAGCAGCTCTGTGGAAGAGAAGCCACATCAAGAAGTTATTCAGTGCCCATCAAGGAGTGTTCCAAGGAGCAAAGCTGCTGGGACAGGTCACCATGGGTCATGAATGAGGTAAGAGATTCTTTCTCCTTCCAGTTTCTGTGTCTCAGTTCCTCATATCTCTTGCCATTTTCACTCAACCCCTAGTCTTCCCTTGGGCAAATTTCCATTGGTTTTGCCGGAGGAATTACTGAGTAACAGCTGAGTCAGGTTCTGAAGACTTGAATATGTGATCTTACACAAAACGCACTGCAGAAATATGTTGCACTGAGTGATGGGTTTGGGAGCAAGGGAAAGGAAAACCCCAGCTGCAGGTGCACCCCCTCCCTCCCCAAACCAAAGGACTGAAGAACTTTTTAATTTCTCATAATATTTAGTTTAATTCTTTTCAAGAGGGAGGGGGAAATCTGAGCATCAGATTATGCAACTTTAAAAAATGTGTTTCTACTTAAAAGCTAATCAACGTCTACCACATCAGACAGTAAACGTGGTGCTGTTGAGGAGAATTATTCCTGATCTCTGCTTTGTCTCAGCTATGGATTAAAAAGTGTAATGCTATCCTGTTTAATATTTTAACCGTATGGGCTGTGATTTCATGGGCAATTACATGACAAGGGAAGTCCTCAGTAAGCCAATCACAACCCAAAATTATTTCCCTAAAAGCTACACTTTTGAGTAGATTTGTAGCTCCCTAAAAGCTACATCTTTGTTGACGGTAACATGGGTCTGTCACATCACTTCCTTCTTCCACACACCTCTTTTTAAAAGTTATTTCTTTAGACCTTTACCAAACCCTGGGTTTGTACCTGCAGAGTGGGAGTTCAGCACCAGATGCACATAGCTGCATATATGAAGCCATTCTCAGCACATCGAGATAACAACTATATCCCACCCCACAGCCCTAGCCAATCTCTGTTTGAATCAGCTAGCAGACTGTGGTTTTTCCTGTTTGGTATGCCTTGAGCTCACACAGCCATGAGGATGAACACTGATGAGAAACTAGGATGAATGTTTAGCTGTGTGTCTAGAAACTGTCTTGTGCAGAGCGTATGAATGGGTTCTCTCAGACCCTTGCATGTAGTAGAATGGAATGGGACTGGACTGTTTCAGCTGGAAGGGACATCCAATGGTCATCCAGTCCAACCGCCTGACCAGTTCAGGGCAGTGACCTGAGTCAGTGTAGTTCCCAGTCCAATGGTAGAGGGAGCTGCAAAGCTGAAGCCTGTCCTGTAATGAACTTATTTCCAACCTCAAATGAACCTTCTATTTCTCTATCCGTGAACTGCTCTGAGCAACTGTGGTATATTTTGCAAAGCTGGGCCCATTCAGTGTTAGTGTTAAGGTGAAACTTAATAAACCCTGCCTAGATTTATTTTTTTTCCCATCATGGGATTCTTTTTACCCAAACTTTCATTGAAAGTGTAACCCTGTTTGTTTCCTGTGGTATCTCACAGCAAAACATTGCTGTGCAGTCTTTCAAACGACCTGTAGCTCATCCCACTCATCATGGAGTTTCACCTGTGATTGTATTACTAGGAGCAAGATATAACTAGCTTTTAAAATATTTTGCAATACATTACACAAAAGTTGGAGTTATACAAGGGCTAAAATCTGGCATCTTCACTTGGACAAAACTCACATGCAAGCCAATAGGAATTTGGCTTAAGGAAAGGAATTCAGACTCTGACTCAACAATAAACGATTTTAAAAACACTAATACTACATTAATACAGTTCATGTAGAATACAGACTGAATTGCCTTTTTTTTTTTTTTTTTAGAAAATGTCAGAAGATCTGTATAAGCAAATAGATTAAAAGAATTTATCCTAAATGGGTGATATATTGGGCTAGAGGGATCCTGGTTTATATCTTTATGTAGATATAGATATATTTGTGAAATTGAAGATAAGAAGCATTTGAACTTCATTCTGGCACCTGCAAACTCATAAAGCGATGCAGGTAAAGTAGCATATTTGCAGGCTGAGTGTATGAGTTCTTGGTGATTCACTGTGATCAAGGCCAGGAAAGCTGAGCTGTACTGAAAAAAAAAAGGGGAAGCTACAATAATAGTAAGTAAAAAAAAAAATAATTTCACATGTACCAAAGCAGACATCTAATCAAGTCCTGGTCGTGGTTCTCCAAGCTGGCTGTTTCCCAATGTTCTGCTGGTTTAATGATTCAATTTGATCCCTCTATGTTTTTTAATATTGCCAAATAAATGTAAATGCAATTGTATAAAGCATAATCCATGGCCTGGCGTATTTGAGCTCATTAATTCCACATGGCTATGGGCATCTATTTTATTCATTATAAAGCACTAACAGTTTATGGATCATCTTTGCTTCCATATTGTCTTTCTGGGTGCAATGTATATAATTTCACATTTGGACGGATTTAAAAACAAAAATGAATACAAACACAGCATGAATGTAGTTTCTGTGATTTCCTCTCCTAATGCATGTGTTCTTAAGCAAATGTACATAATCCTCACTTGTAATTTGGAAACAGGGTAAGTACCTATGAAATGTAAAATATCACCCTGTACTTCTATCAGTTTAGTCAGAGAAACTGTTTTTCTCTGCATGGACCAGTCAGAGAAAATGTAAGAGTTTCTAAAGAGACAGGAAAGATGATGGCATTTTAATGAAGTTAGAAATAAAAAGACTACTCTGAAGACATTTGAGTGACTAGATCTGCCCTTACGCTGCATGAAAGGGAAGCTGTGCTTCTCTGGGTGCAGAGACAGAATCAGACAAGGGCCCAGGGGAAACGGCTCTGCTCTTAGGGAGGATGCACAACAGGATATTGTTCAAGTTTCTGCACAGTGTATGTCCCCACTGAGTGAGATGTGGGAACTTTCAGACTGTATTCTTCACATCTCACCAGCACAATTTTGGAAACAGGTGACCTGTTATCTGGTACGTAAGTAGTCCAATGGTTACTGCCCAGAGGTGGTCCCAAATCCTTGTCTTCTCAACAAAAGTACCCGAGTGCTATGAGGGAAAGTGGCAGCAAAAACAGAAGACATCTGCACAAAGGGGACAAGGAAAGGGAAAGCATACTTCTGTTCATTAAGTTAGAATTAGGACTTTCTGTCCACGTCTCAGGCTACTGGAGAACATTCCATACACTTTTAGGGACCTTTTAACTACACTGATGCTTTTGCAAAGGAGGATCTCCAAGAAACAGAAGGTTAAATCAAACCAACCAACTCTACCCAGCATTACTAGGGAAGGGAGATGGTATCCCGAGTCAGAAACCCTGTTCATGCCATTTACACCAGAACACAAGCCTGTGGGCATGTGGCTGTAGTGACGTGCTGAAATCTTTGCTGAAATAGGCAAGTACCTTGTGAGTTGGAAATTATAACAGCATCCAATCTTCACATCTTCAAATTCTTGGCAACACAGGATCCACAACAATTAACTGATAATTATGAGGAACTCACCACAAAAGGCTGTCTTGCAAGAGCAGACAGAATATGCTGATTTTTTAGTTTGCATAGATTTGCCTAGTGAGTCCCACATAGATAGGTCTCAGTCTGAACTGATGGCAGTGCCTCTTATATGCCTTTTTAGAACAGGCAGAAGTTACAAGTGAAATTCAGGAATCACTGCATCCTACAAGCTAGTTTAAAGAAGAAAGAAAAAAAGAATGAAGCTGGAGAAAGACATGATGAACTGTCTTTCAGTGTGTGGCACATTGTTAGAAAGAGGTTAATGGTGACTCTTTTACTATGGTAACTGATGAAAAGATGAAGGGGAAAAGTTCCAATTTACAGCAAAGAAAATTTGTGTTAGAAGTGAAGAAGAACATAACTGTAATGGGAACAAGAAATTTAGGAAGACATATACTCTTTTTGCTGAAGCTTTTTAAGGCTTGACTGCTACCTGTGCAATAAGTTCTGCACAAATATCTGCCTTACTGGAGGACAGTAAAATAACATATTTTTTGAGACCCCCTCCTATTAGACAATAGTGCAATCTTCAGTATTCTACAGAAAATAAATAATTATCTGTGACTATGTAGATACCTAAACTGAGGTCTTGATTTGGCCCAGAAAAATGCCAGACAGAAAGCAGTAGTTGTGCAGATTAAGTCCAGAACAAAACCTCCCAGGAGTTTAGATTAACTCAGATATGGGACTTTGATTCCACAGGTATTTTGGCTGGCTGGAAATTAGGTTATTAACTATCATTATAATTTTAAAAGTTGTTTATGGAAGCTCCCTAGGTGCTTTCCAGGGATTCAGCAGCTCCTGCACATTGCTGAGAAGAGCTGACATGCTGGGATGCAGTCTTCCCAAAGTCTGGGAAGGTCTACATCTGTCCATTTGACTATAACTATGTTCTAAGTAACAACAGTTCAAAAAATGGGACATAAAGAACCATTACAGCCTCCCCATACTAGTAACAAACTGGGAGAAGGAGCCAGGAATTGGGTCCCTATTCCCCACGAGACCATAACATTCCAGCTTTTTGGAGGGTTGAGTGGGGAGGAGACAAAGACATGCTAAGCCTCACTCCACCAGTAGATGCATTTCATCAAATGCTAGAATCTAAAGGGAAGAGAAGGGAAAGAACTCACACTGAGTATGAAAATCCCGGAGGTGAAAGCAAGCCTTCGTGTCAGGTAGAATTTGCCTTACCTTTTACACACTTCCCATAATTGCTCTTACCACATTATATAATTACCTTGTCCTTCTGTGTTTCAGCTAGTTGTGGGCAGAGCTGCCAAAAGCTTGGAGGTTATCTTTGCTTAAGCATCCAAGCATTAAAAGGCTTAGCCAAAGCTTATCTCGGATTCTGGAGGGTTCTATGCTGCCCTCTGCCTTAATTTCCTTTGCAGGATCCCAAACCTTTTTTTTCCTCAGTCAAAGGTGGCCACTGACTTCGAGGAAATCCAGATATATCCTATCCTTATGTTATCCAATTATTTTCAAAACACTACTGATTACAATAGCAGTACTACTACTAGAGACAGGCTTTACCTCTTATCTGAGGCCTGGGTTGAGCTGTCCCCAAGATGTAGATCCTGATTTTGGTTGATTTAAATGAATTACTTAGTAGTGCCTCAGTAGTGTTCACATCTATATCTGAACTCTGCAAGAGTTCAAAGCTGTTAATTTCTGGCTGGCTCCTGAACACTTACGTTCCTGCACTACCCACCAAATCATATAATTTTTATATTTTCCTGTCTCTATCTTCTTGGTTAACTGATAAAATAGTCAAGATGGAACTTTACCAAATTTCCTGGTTGTCTTTCAGGTGAGAATGCACTAGGCACTTATCTTCAGCAATGAACACTTTTGGAATTGTTTAAGAAGAAAACATGCAGCTGCCTGAGGGTAGTGGGAGGAGAGCCAAAGTTAGATGAGTTTAGGTGGGAAAGAGAAATTATCAGTAGGGTAGCAGAAGAGAGAGGCACATCCAAATTTGTTTCAGAGCCTTCAGTCCTGCCATATTTCCTGCTTGGAATTTGATATTGTAATGTCCAAAAAAGAGTTACAGAGATGAAATTCCTTCTATCGCTGCAAATATCTTTTGTTTTCAAACTGTTGCAGGTTCTACTTCGCAGTAATACATTCCTCATGCAGCAGCATGAATCTATAGAAATACACAGAAATCAGGCTGGATTCCTTATAGTATTCAAAAAATATTAGTCTGAAAATACTAGAGAAGCAGTTAAAATATTTGTGAGGGTGAGTTTGTTTGTTGTGTTTCTTTTTTCTTCTTTTTTATTTTTCTTTTTTTTTTCCCCCCTCCCTAGACTTCTGTTTCCTTTTCAATGTTATCTTAAGCTTTCAGGTTCCCTTTCCCAACCGTCTTCTTGGAAAATGGGCTGTCATTTCTAAGCCACCTCCCCAACGATCAGTGGTTTAGAAATGTTTGTTTTTCAAATACCTTAATTGTATGGTCTACCCAGAAGTGATCAGCACCAAAAATTATATTTCAGAGCTAAACACAACCAGATGGAGAGAGAACAGCCAGCCATTTGAAAAAGCCTAAAAACCCTTTCTGAGCTCCCCATGTGGTTTGGTTGATCACTGGTTAATTTCATAATGATTTCTCTTGCAGATGAGTGAAAATAATCTGAGGTTATGTTTATCTATCAGAAGAAAGAGACAGGCTTTCAAAGACGACTCGGACATATCAGTATCAGACAGGCTGTGGAGCTGGTACAAATGCAGCTACTTCTGGCTTCAGGGAAACATAAAACCCTATTCAGCAGCAAAGTTTTCCTTTGTAACATACTCACACTCAACTCTTGGTTTCCATTAGCACTCGCTCATCCTGTTTGAAGACAGGATTCCTTGCACCTTGCTTTTGCTCTCAAGTGGGTTAAATTACTTGGTTTTTTTAATTCTGAGAGAAATGGAACAGAATACAGTGTCATGGGAGATATAATTTATATTGGGGAGAGACATTCCGTGCCATGTACTGTAGTCACACAGACTTTAGAATGAAACATATACACCCTGTTCAGTGCCAGATTCATACTCAGGAATTCTTTTGTTGGCCTGGGTGAGTTTGTGCTTTCCTCTTGAAACCCTTCTGTAGGACAATTTATGCCCTGCTTTACTCAAGCAGAGATTTAATTCAGTATCACAGCTTGCCCGTAAGGTCCTTGGACAATTCAATGAGGTGATGGAGGACAGGTGGATGAAATGGTCCTGCCATCATCCACAATCATCCATGATCTCTTGTGGCTGAGAGTGGGACCTGTCTCCCAGAAAACAGTGCTGATGGTAGAAAATAACCTTGATGAATACCAGTTCCTTCTGCTCTGGACTGTCAAAGATGATTTGTTCTTTCTTGTATCTTAGCACGGTTGCAAACTGGGAGATACAAATTTCATGGCCTGACATCTTAATCAGAAGTCCAAACAAAACTCACACTGTGGAAACACTCAGATGCAGCAAAATGCAGTAAAATCAGGAAAGGGAATGAAGGGCAACACAAGAGTCACTGGGATTACAAGTCCATGCAGATACTTGGAGAGGAGCTTCATCTGCAGTTGAGACCCTGTTGGTCACCAGAACAGTTCATTTCCATGCCCTGAACTTGAAGGAATCACTCAGAAAATATAGGTCTTGACAGCTCCCTGGGCTGGACCTCACAGTGAGCTTGTTGTCAGAAACCTTCAAAACTACATCCTTTTCATTTTGCTGGGACAAGCTAAAATAAATTTGGGTCATTGAATTAACAGGACACAGAACTAAACAACTGGAGAGGCGTTTAAAGACAAAAAATTGTATTAATTTCACTGGTCTGTAGAAAAGAAGCCATGTCTAATAAGCACTGGAGGCTTTACAGGTATGTTTGGGAAGGGGATACAGATAATTTTTTTCAAATACTCCTTTTTCTGTTCAGCCAGGTTTATCTGGAGTATATATATGTATATATATATAACCTGATATATCTAGAAATGCACGAGGCAAGGTTCTGAGCATGTTTACATTGGTTTGATATCCCTAGAGCTTCACAGCTGGTGTCAATGAGTCCTACTGCAAGCAAGACCTAACCCAGACACTTGATTTTACATGTGTTGCCTGAGAGAAGACAGGCACCTTGTGCTTCAAGAAAACAAAAATAAATAAATCAACTACAAAGAAGTTGCCTCAAGCAGGAGTCCTCTTCAAGGCTCACATTTAAAGGCACAAGTGAACAACTGCAGAAATAAAATAGGCCCCAGAGAACACCCCACAGGGTGTTCATACCAGAAAATGTCCTTCAGGAGTCTCCGCAGCTGTTGGAAAAATTCTGATAACCTCACTTCAAAAGGAAGTTCTTCCCTAAACAACAGTACCCTAATTACTGATGAAGGAAAAAACTCTGATATCTCTTCATTGAGATGCTTGACTGAGAAGTGAGTCTGAGGGAGATGGAAACAGGCAAGCAGAGGGTGCAAAAAAAAAAAACAACAAACAAACAACAAAAAAACAACAAACCCCAGACAATCCCAGAAACCTTGTAAGACTCACTGATTTAAGTGTAAAGAGCAGGCTGTGGAGTGAGTAGGGAGAACTGGCTAGAGAGAGAAGTGCAAGGGAGCTTGGTGAGGCTGCTTGCTACAATCCTGCTTGCAGGCAGAGAGGAAAATTTAATGAAGGGTGAGAGCAATACAAGACAAATTAAGTACACTTGACTAGAGATGTCATCCACAAGATGTGTATGATGGAAAGGAAGGGAAAGAATATTTTGACAAACCATAGATTCATTCAGCCTGAGATCTCAACAAAGTACTACCATGCTTTCCTAGGTATCAGAGACTCCTACATTTCATCTGCTACCTCTTTTATTGGACCAAGTAGTTGAAATGGGATGGTGCACAGCTGCTATGAATCAAGGCTCTCCCAGGTCTCAAAAGGCTTGACAAATAGAACCAGGGAATAATGATTTTTTTGTGTTCTATCACCAAAGAAAATATTGCTGGAAAAGCCATTTTATTTTGGACTGAGATTTCTTTTTTTCATACTGCTTTTAGAGCAGTATCTCAAAATTCATTCTGGATCAAAGTAAAACACAAAGCTTTGTTTTGGATCACTTCAAAACTTTTTAAATCTTCTATGAAACATTTGTATTTAAAAAGAACAAGTTTAAAATAAAATATAATTTCAAAACAAGAAATAAAATATTTTTGATTGTCAAACCAAAATTTTTCATTAATTTAAAAATAACCCCACTTCCTTTGACTCAAATTATTACATACATGAGAGTCAAGTTCACAGATATCTTATATATCCCCTGCAAACCCTAAGCCTCAATTAAATGTTTTCACCATCATAATTTACATCATTCTACTGAAGAAAGCAAGAGCAGTGGCACCATTGGTATACAGAACTCATCCCTGTATTAAGTCATGACTCTACTTCTAAATAGCACACCTTTCTGTACTATTATAACATCTATTGCACTGTTTCTTTCATTAAAGTATTCATAAATTACTGGCATTTTAAGATCCCTTTGCAATCCATCTCCCTGCTTCGACTGAGGATTAATTCCAGCCTTTTTATCCCTACAGATGTTTCTCTAATTTGCTCTTAAAGACCTCCAGTAATCCTTCCAGGACAACAAACCCCCGAGCAATGCACTTGAGTGAGTCACTACCTAGACCTCCAACTTCCTCTAGTCAATCTGCAACATTTTTGGCATCACAGGTTTGAAATTACCCATAGGACTTTGGAAAAGCCTCCAGCTAAGGCTTTATCAATGTTGAGCTGCAGGAAAGGATTACTGCATATATTTTGCAGGCGACACTTGTCTTTATACATCCCACGCACTTTATCTTTTTTGCAATATTAAGATATTACTGACTCATGTTCAGATTATGCTTCTCCACAGCCCCAGTCCCCCACTACCCAGAGAGCAGAACCTGCCCTGTAATGGGGAATATCGTGACTACTGCCTAAAGAATGAACTGTTGTACTCTTCCCTACTGCCTACCACCTTATTTTTTTTTTTCAGATAATTTCTGCAATTTGTCATAATCATATTAAACTGTCCACCTGCCTTCCAGCATTTGCAGATACCCCCAGCTTGGTGTCATCTGCAAACTTAGTAACAAGTCTCTATATTCCATCATTCAATCATTAATGAAAATATTGAATAGCAGAGGAAGTAAGAAAAAAGCGCTGTAGAGTTTTATTCCTCTATCCTTCCATTTTTTCAGTGAACCATTGATAACTGCTCTTCGAGTACACTTTTCCCACATGTTCAATTACTTGCTCACTATGACCCTTTCAGAGCAACCATTTCTCAGAACTGTCCTCTTTTATGAGGGTATCTCCAAAATTATTTGTTTGTTCCTATGTATGCAGTTCACTTGAATAGGTACAGTTTATCAAGCATCTTGATCACTATATCTCTGGCTTTTTAATTAGTCTTACTTCCTTTTCAACAGAAAAAGATATCTGTAGAACATCTTGTGAGAGGCTGAGATATTTGGGTTGTTCTAAACCAAGATAAAATTAGTCTAAGATTCAGATTTTTACCTATTTTTCTTGTTTTTCATTGGTTCCTTGCATGGCAGGACTGTTTGATGTGTGGGAGGATTTTTCTGTGCTTTTTAAAAAATAAAAACTTTAAAAAAAAGAGTGAACATTCTTGCTAGATATCTGTAGTTTTATCTGATCAAGCTATTGGATAACACCAGGAAATATTTGATTCCTACGTCTCCTCTTCTAACTTCTCCAGAAAACTTTCATTTCTAGAAGTACCCTAATTCATAAGTTTTCCTTGTACAGCTGTTTAACTAGCTCTCATTTAGTACAGAATTTCTTGAGGTTAGAAGGACTTTTTTTTGAAGTGAACATATTGGGCAAGATAAAGTCTTCCAATGGTCCATTATCTTTCCACAGCAATATTTGCTAACCAAAGTTGTGATCTCATCAGAGAACAAAATTTTGTTGGTTTTACACATTCCATTTCTATTAAACCGTGTTGATTGACATCAAGTAGACTTGTTCTCTAATTTTTAATTGACTCCTGTTTTTTTGGTTTTTATATTTTGCTTAAGGCTGGTGTCAATTTGCTGACTTACTATTAGTTGGATCTTCTTACTTGGCTTTTTTGAATATTGGCACCAAATAAGCTGCTCTAATTTATTGGAATTTACTGGGTAGGCCAAGATTTATTCCAAACTAAAGTGAGTTGGCTAGAGATGTCTTCAGACAACCTTTTTAGGACACTTGGGTGCAAGTTTTCCAGGACTACTGATTTCAGAATATTTATCCCTTACTTAAGTTGTTTAAAACCATGCTTAGTTACTAATGGACTGGGATTCCAGTCTACTATTCTCATGTCATAAGAGTGAACATCCAACTTCTCTCTAAATGTAGAAACATTTACAAAAAAATGTTGGATTTTTCTATATTGTCACTAGAAAAATTTTACAACTCTTATCTAGCTGTGGTCCTCTATCACTGTGACAAATCAGCTGTGAAGTTGTGGAAAACCTGCAGTTCTCAAAGCACAGGAAAAGAGGAAAAAAAAAAAAAAAACAAGTTTGTTGTTTTGTTCAGCAAGTAATATGTCTACTGGGTCCTGTTTTCCTACCTTTCCTCCGTTACCACTTGTCCCTCCAAATGGAGAAAAGTGCTGGATCCACACTGTACAAACACAACACCTGCCTAGAAGTGATTCTTCCAGCTCAGAGCCAAGATGCACTAACAAGTGCTACTGTTGCCTGCAAGTACTTTTCACAAATAGATACACATAGTCAGCAATATCCAAGATCCAGATAGTTTGTGTATATAGCAGTCACTGTAGGGACCAAATTTCTCCTCTCTTACATCCACCTGGCCTCATAAAAGCACATAGCTTCCCTGCATCTTTCAACAACCGAGCTGTTTGGACAGATATTTTTGTGGACAGATGTCTCCTTCCATGTTGCAAGATGCGTATCTTTTCAGAGACACTGTTCTGTGTTGATTTGCCTTTTCCTGCTCCAACCTTTACAATCCAAACTGAAAGCCTTAGGTTGAAGAGACGGTATGTTGAGGAGAACCAGAAAGCAGAGACATTAAATTTGCCTCCACATATTAAAGATCTTGTAAGAAACTGATGGGTGTCACATTTTGGTGCTAGAGAGTAAGTAGGAAAAAGTCATGAAACTAGGTTAAAAAGCATCTCCTGATGAATTTCCACATTCAGACTAGCTCATGTAAAATCAGTAACACGTGTCCATGATCTATGCATAACCATGGCAAACATGAAAAAGGTGTGTGCAGCCCTTTGGTTAATCCAGAAAAGTGCATGTCACTGGTTTTACATATTCTTTAGTCTTGGGAGATGCTTTATCTCCACTTACTCTCACACAAAATCTACATCATTCCTTAACCTTTCAAAAGTTACTCTAGCTCACAAGACTTTCTAGGGGCATGATGTTACCTAAAGCAGAACAGAATGAAGTTTCTTATCATCCTTTCTGTGCCTTTTATTTCCCTATTACCCTTTCACACTCTGGATATTCTTGTCTGAGGAGCAACTCTAGGTGCTCTCTTAGGGCAAACTGCCAGGTGTTTTGTGCTGTCTGGGCACTATAGACAGGGCTGAAGATTTAGCCCAAGAGCTGTAATTCTCCACGGGGAAAAGAGGAGGTCTCTCTGGGGTTGGACTTCACATTAAAGCCAATGCTGAAGGCTCACCTGGCTTTGTTCAGCCAGCCACGCTGTTTTTGCAGGTGCAGAGTAGTGAGCCCTGAAGGGTGGAAGGATAAACGGCTATGGCTTTGAGTGGGGAAGCAACTGCCTCAGAGATGGAAGGGTTAAACCAAGTAAATTCCCACGAGGAGGAGTAGAAGAAAAAGGAAGCTGCATGCATCGAAAGTTTCTCTTGGTGTTTTATACATGAATAATGGGTGCCCCTGGGGTTAGCTTCTGGGTTCAGAGAAGGATGTTATCTTGTCTAGACATACAATCTGAACATCCCCAAAGATCTGGCGCCTGAATCTCACAGGAGACAACATTTCCCCCACTGACTCCCATGGGATGTATCCAAAAGTTTGCTATTTCAGAAGCACCTGAAGGTATATGAGAAGAGAAAGGGAAGGTGGGAACAAGAATTCTATCTTCTATGGGTGTCATTGCTGCTTAACATAAGTAATATCTGAAATTCTGTATCTCTGCATGCAGGGACTGTGAAGCTTTAGTAGCCTGACAGATGCCTAATATGAGGAAATATGACCAGGATGCCCTCTAGGGAGCCTGGTGTCAGCTTCATATGAGATCAGTTCATGTTTTGGGTGAGCTTGGGGCAAACTTTAAGTGACTTTCAGCTAGTGTAAGACATCAGGAAGACAGAATGCAACACTCCATTGATCAAGTATATTCTAGTGTTTCTACCCTGTGTGTGATTCCAGACTGTCACCTAAGGAAGACCACTCCATGTAGCACTTGGTGTTTCTAATTACTGATTTTAAAACAAAAAAAGAATCTATATATCAATTTATTTGAGCAGTACTACTCACTACTGGAATTATTTTATTTACTTTCTGCTTGGTCCACTTCAAAAAAGTGCACAGGAATTTTTCTTTCAACTTCACAGATACATTTGAGAGGATGACACTTAAGCAACACACCAGCATGAATGGAAAACACAATGCAATATTTCCCTAGCTTTCTTACAGTAGTTTTCCTCCACCAACTTGTCTCAGCAGAAAGACTCTTTGGTGCTATAAGAGTCAAAGGGTTCAAGAACTTGTTTAATCTGTGACTAGTGGAGTCCCTCAGGGGTCGGTGCTGCGACTGGTGTTCTTCAATATCTTCATCAACGACCTGGA
>NW_008587724.1:0-37313 GCF_000691845.1 Merops nubicus
ATGTTTGTGTGTGTATATATATATACAGTATATCATCATTACAGTTGCTTGACTTAATGTTCTTAGAATTGATTATTTTCTCAACTGATTAGCTACTTTTCTCCTTTTACATCACATATTGTAAATCGGTAAAGAAGACGTTTTTCAACAGAAAAAGGAGAGATCATTATGAATAGACAGTAGGATATACTGATCTACAATATCTTAAAAGTTCCTTAAGTGTGATTCTTTTATACACCTGACCAAATATTTATGATTGAATAATTGGATTTTTTTTCTAAGAGAGCTTAAACTATTCAATGCTTTCAATGTTTTAGTGTTATATAGTTTTTTGTTGTGGTGGTTTTTTTTCTATGATTCACTTCTCTGTGACACTTCCTTCTAGTCTGAAGATGGTTTCCTTCCACTCTGATTTTAATTTTTCTCTTTATTGAATCATAGAATCATTTTGGTTGGAAGAGATCTTCACAATTACCAAGTCCAACCATTAACCCAGCACTATCAGAGCACCACTAAATCCTGTCCCTCAGCACCACATCTACACTGCTTTTAAATCCCTCCAGGGATGGTGTCTCCACCACTTCCCTTTGCAGCCTGTTTTTGGTGCTTTATAGCCATTTCAGTGAAGAAATGTTTCCTAATATTCAGTCTAAACCTCCCGTGGCCCAACTTGAGGCCGTTTCCTCTTGTCCTATCACTTGTCACTTGGGAGAAGAGACTGACCACCGCTTTGCTACATCTCCTTTCAGGTAGTTGTAGAGACCAGTGAGGTCTCCCATGAGCTTCTTTTTCTTCATGCTTAAAAGAACCCCAAACAGTTCCCTTAGCTGCTTCTTGTAAGACTTGCTCTCTAGATCTTTCACCAGTTTTGTTGCCCTCCCCTAAACATGCTCCAGCACCTCAATGTAGTGAGGGCACCAAAACTGAACACAGTTCAGGCTTTTGTGGTTCTATATTAGGAATGCTTCTGCATGTTTTTAACTTAGATTAGCTTCTTGTTTCTGTAAATCATTGCAGGAAAAGATGGTGTGAGTTTAGCTATTAACAACCAGTCTTGAGTTCAGGTTAGTTTCTGTGCTCTTTCATATTGTTGCTAACAGCTTTTATGAAAGCCTGATTGCTGTGACAGGAGTATTAGGATTCCACATGAAGCTCAGGCATTCAGTGTACAGAAGATGGCAGTTCAGATTATGACCCATAAAACATTAAGTTGTTAATGCCTTTAATGTTCTCTACCTGTCTGCTCTTAATCCTATAGAACTGGACAGTTCCTGACCTGTTTCCTTAGTGAACTCATAAGTAAATTGGATTATTGGGTGGGGGGAAAAGCACAAAAAAAAACCCCAAACCAAAACCACCAACCAAACAGCACCCTCCCCAAACCCAACAAACCACCAGATACCACCACTCTCCCCCCACTCCCCCCAAAAAAAACAAAAATGAAAACAAACCCAAAACACCCAAAAAACAAACACCAACACTCAAAATCCCACCAACAAAAAAATTATGGTCCTCAACTCACAATAAATACAGAGCAGACTGTGGTAGGTTTTTGTAGCAAGTCTGCTGCACATTTCTCTAGTTGCACTGAGTCATCTGTCTTTGGAGTCCATATCAGCATGCTGTGAGTCCTGTCATGGAGGATTAGGAAAAAGACCCTTCCAGGAGGGATTACATGCATTCCTGAGCCACTGCACAGAGAAGTTAATTAGAGATGGAGAGAGGAAGGCAGGAATGAGACAAAGACTGTATTAGCCATCTAATTTGGAAGAAAACTGTTGTATCAAATCACGATTATTGCAATCATTGCACCCTTGATGAACCTTAAGTAAGAGCCGAGTATTTAATCAGACTGCATAAATTAGGGAGAAGAAAAAACCAATCTCATGAGGTGATCTAATCTGTCCCCTGGGGACAGTCCCCTGCAGTACAGTTTCTAATGCTTGTCCAATTTATTTCCAAACACCTCGCATGATGAGACTTGCTTCTCCGTGGGTAGCTAGGAGGGAAACAATGTAGGAGTGACTGAGCAAAAAACAAGGCCCTGTAGCATTCTTGTAACAGTGGCTGTAAGTGCCTGTGTTGAATGCTTGAGCTTGCCTAGTATAGACCTGAGCAGGCTGAGGAAAGTTATGTAAATCCAGCTGTGGCATGGAGCCTTCTCTGAGTACCTCCTCCTCACTGCTGTGAGTTGCCAAGGGTTGCACCTACCACAGCCTCCCAGCAGACAGTCAGTTCTTACTCTGGAAGCTTCTCCCAGATGCTTGTGCTAAATAGTCTCTGTTAATTTCAACTCATTACTCCTTGTTACCCTACCTTTTACAGAACTAAATAGTTCTTTTGCCTTGCTGATGCTTATACCCATCAGATACTTGTAAACCCTAATACATTCACCTTCCATCCTCCTTCCCCCAGTCTTTAGCAAAACAAATTATTTTTACTGGAGTCTTTTAATCTTCCACTATAAATTAGTCCCTCAAGTCTTTTAATTTCTGTAGTTCATACCTGCTCTTACTCTGATTTATTAGTATTGCTACATTAATAAGGTATTCTGATGCTACTGTAGGGGTGCAGGTGACCTGTAGTTACACCAGGGACACAACAAATTATCTTAGTGCTGACAGTCATCTGGAAGGAGTGGGAAACAGTGAAAATTAATCTTAGTGACTAACTTGATTTGGATCCATCTCACTGTGTTTGCAGTCTGCACCTGCAGATCTTTGCCATTTCATCTTTTTTCTTTTTTTCCCCTACTCAAATATATTCACTTTAATAATGTGTATTTGGCTTCTGGATTGGAAATGTAAAAAGTTATTGAGTAGAGGAGCACACATTTTGTTAGCTTCTGTAGGAACTGAAAACTTCTATAGTGAATTACATCCAAAATTTTCTCTGGCCATTTTTGTCAGTAGAATTCAATGGCATAAATATTAGCAATTAATAAATGCAAATTCTAGGACTAGATTGACTCCCAGTGTGAATATCCTAGAGTAATTATATCTACATAGTCAAAGATTTTCCCTCTTGTATCTAAATATGTTCATGACTCATGTTGGTCTTCATGGCAAAGTCATCAATGGATATTCAGCCATTTGACACACACAACAAAATAAAATAGTATCTTCCTTTCCAGCATGAAGAATTGAAGTGTAGGTATGAAAAGTGACTTTCCCAGAGCCAAGGTTTCAATGTGTGCATTGAGAATAGAATCCAGTTCCCTTAATTCTTGGAGGCATTATATCAAAGTATGCTCTCAGTTGGCAGTTTGCTGTTATTAGTGGGGAAGTGGTAGGTTTCAGAAGACTTCTGAGGTTCTCAAAGCACTGAACATTTGGTTTCAGCTTAGTACAAGGAAAATCTTGCTCTTGCTTCATTACTTCTAAAGGCCAAATATTCTGTCAGCTTCTTGAAACAGAAATTTTGTATGCACTATGTAGTACTGTTCTCACAGCTGTAGTTTTTACTCTTAGCTTTACTATTAGAGTTAAGTCAATCTTAACATTTTTGGCTTGCTTGACAAAGCAGGTTCACCAGTCTGAGAAGACTGTGAAATACTTGCCTTAATCCTTTCTACTTCTTTGTATTCTAAATAGTCTAAATTCATTGATTTGAATGCTACGTTGCCCTTTAGGAAGTATGTTGGAGCGCTGAGTTACTATGTTGTGTCATGTGAAATCGATGAGATTTTTTCCTGTAATTCTAGTAGCTATAGTGTCGAGGTAATGCTGCACAGAAATGGTGTGTTGTTGATCCAGATCTGCTGAACTGAAGCATCTTTCTCTTACCACTGGAGCTAAAAGAGCAAGGCTACGAAATGCAGAAGGAATTTTTGTTTTGTTTTGTTAGGTAGGGCATAAATGGCTAAATAATGAAGCATACAGAGGACTTGTTCAGTTTCTAGACATGAAATTTTAATTCAAAGCATTTTTATCACTTAATCCATACTGTCTTGCAAGTGCTTCCAGTCAAACCATAGACATACCTATGCAGAAGAAGACTAGGGCCCCAAGCTTTTGCTCTGCTCACATGGTTGTCGTTCTTCGTATCTGGGAATGTTATACCACTGGGCTCATGATGTTATTGCAGAGATTGCTGTAATTCTTGGCAGCTTTCTGGAGGGTGTTGCAGATTAAACTTAAGAAGTGTTGGGGGTGAAGAATGGCAGCCAAGGTGTCTTAAGAATCTTTGGGTGTCTGAGACTCCAAAGATTTAGTGGTAGCCTAGAAGAGGCTCAAAGGACGATAGATTAGTCATGAGCTTTCTATTAAATCATCAAGTCTCCTTGCTCATGCAGCCAAATCTTTGTTTTTGGTAAATGATATACTTTTACTGCTTCATCTCTTGACATCGGAAGCCAGTCAGACTAAGGCCCATGTTGCATATTTTTGCTTCCTTTTCCTGTGCCATCTGTTAATTTGGTGTACTGTTGAAAGGCTGGTGTTGTTATGGCACATGTGAGAGTATAACAGACAGGGCATGCTGTGTCAGTGCAAGGTGCCAAAACGTGGGCTGCGGTTCCAATTAATTTTCAGTAGCTTGAAGCTAATGCTTTTTAAAAGGTTTCTGGATTTGAGTAGACTGTCAAAATGATACCTGATGACTGCCTTGCTGGGCAGAGCTGTATTCTGAGAGTCATTCAGGTACTGGAGCACTCTCTTTTTTATTAATTTTCCTTCTATACTCAGCTCAGTCCTGTGTTTCTCAAGGGGCTGAGCTCACCTATTTCATGTTCTCATTCAGTGCCTTTAGCTGGTTATTTCTTCCTTTACCTTTGTCCTGGTGTTTGTGTGTTTTAACATTTTGTTGCTGTTGGAGGGAAGGGGATTGTTTGGTGGATTTTTTGTGATGACCTTCCCCTCCCTGTCCCACATGCCTTCTCTAGTCACAGGTTTCTTGAGTTTCCTCAGTTCTGCAGGCTTAAGTTGGGTGCCCAGAACAGCAGCACTTCGGGAGATCTGGGGTTATATATTGTACACTTATGTAGCATGTATAATTGATCTTTCTGCATAATTCACAGGTTCAGTTTCTTTCATTATTTTTTTTTTTTTATTTTTCTGACTGTCTTGTCTAATTCCAGAAGGTTCTGAATTCTGTTTTCACTGCTATTCCTCTTCCTGTTTCTCCACTAATTTGCAAAATCTGAATCCTGGCCTGCTTAGCTTTCATTCTCATTTAATATTTGCTTTTCTGTTTGCCTACTGAAAGAATCAATGGTGGCACATCAGATGAGTAAGTGAGACTATGTATGTTAAAAGCACACACATTTTTGTTACTATGATGTAAAAATAAGCACTTATGTAGGAGATATTACGCAGAGGTAGGCGTGTGGTGAGAGTGGGCTAGTTTTTTTTGATGCAGCAGGATACATGTCTGGAATATGCTATGTAATTTTCAGATACCTGAATGTCCAGAGAATGCTGGAATTGAATCCATATTGTTAAGAGACTAGAGATTGCAGTATATGTCTTCATATTCTAAGGAATTCTGAGGAAAGATAATTTTTTTGCCTGTTCATGCTCCTGTGAGACTATCAGAGCAGAAGTGTGATTTATTAAACACATAATTTCTTGAAAAAAAGCTGAACCAGAGTCTTGAAAATAGAGACTTCTATTTTCTCCCGGTTTCCTCTCCCCACCTCCCAACATATGCATATAAATGTTCGTGTTGCAGTCATGGCTGGGTCCTGTCTCAGATATCACAGTCATAGTGCAAATAGTCATTCTTACGATATGTACCTACTAAGACTCATTCACAGAAACCTGGAGTAGATGAGGTTGGAAAGTATGTCCCTGTTCAAACCATGGTCAGCTAAAGCAGGCTGCTCATAATTATGTCCTGTCTGGTTTTGAGTAACCCCAGGGATGAAGAGTTCTTAACCTCTTTACACAGTCTTTTCCAGTGTTTAATCACCCTTAGAGTAAAAAGGGATGTTTTTTTTCATGGTGAAATGGAATATACTGTATTTCAGTTTGTGCCTGCTGTCTTGTCCTCTCACTGAATACTGTGGAGTCTGACTTGGTCATCTTTATTCATTCTATCATGTATTTATATACATGGATAAGATCCCCCTGGGCCTCCTCTTCTCTAATATGAACAGTCCCAGCTCTCTCAGCTTTTCCATGTATGACAGGTGCTCCTTAATCATCTTTGTGGTGTTTTGCTGGACTTGCTCTAGTCTGTCAATGGCTTTCTCCCTACTGGCAAGTTCAGTGCTGAGCATAACACCCCAGATGTCTCATCAGTGTTGATCATAGAGGAATAATCATCTCCCTTCACCTGCTGGTAGTTGTCCTCCTGATACAGCCTGGGTGCTGCTGGCCTTTGCTGCAAGGGCACGTTGCTGGCTTATGGTCAGTTTGTGGTCTACCAGCTGGACAACCTAGAGGTCCATTTTTTGCAAGCTGTTTTCCAACTAATCAGATCTGAGATTATTATGGTGCATAGGGTTATTGTTCTCCAGCTACAGGAATTTCCATCTCCTTTTGTTTAACTTGATGCAATTCTCATTGACCAACTTCTGAAGTCTGTCAGGGTTCCCCTGAATGGCAGCACAGTCCTGTCACCCAGGTCATTAATGAAGATATTGGACAGTATTGGTTCCAGTACCAACCTCTGGGGTTACACCATCAGTGACTGCTCTCCATCTGGACTTCATGCACAGATCACAACCCTTTGAGCCTGGCAGCTCAGCCAAATTTCAGTTAACCTTACTGTCCATTTATCTAGCTCCTTTTCAGTTTGTTTATGACCATGTTATGGCACACAGTGTCAGAAGGCTTGCAAAAGTCAAGAAACAAAATTCACTGCTTTTCCTGCATCTGGTGAGCTAGTTACCTTGTAGAAGGCATCCAGGTTAATTAAGCATAATTTCAATACCTTAATGGCTTATCAACTTATAATACTATCCTATTTTTTAGAAACCTGATTTTGTTATCTTATTGTCAACAAAAGCATTATTTTGAAGACTATTATATATATAAAAAATCTTGATAACACCAGGAATATGTCTTGCATCTGGAATATTGTCTAGACTTCCAAACTCACAGCTTTTTCTTCTGATGTAAAAGATTGCCCAGGTTACCATCTGTATATAAATATAATGTCTTATGGATATAGCAATATTTAAACTTTCAGTATTTTCTTTCTCAGCTGAACAAAATGCAAGATTACTGCAAAGTAGTATTTTTCTCCCTTTTTGGCAGTTTTTAGGATGTGTTCTTTTCCTGTTAAAATATAGGAACTGCAAGAAAGGATGTTTAGTATTCACTGGGAGTTGTAGATATTGACTGTCTGTCTCTCTATTATTGCTAATCAGAGCTGCATGGTTAATTTCCCCATAAGTCACAATAAATATTTACCCTGGAATGTATCATTGTCCTAAATGAATTTAAGGCTGTTGTCTCTTGCCAATAGGACATGATTCAAGAGACATCTGTTTGTCCTCAGAGTCTGGAGAGCAGGAAAAAAAAGAGCCAAAGAAACTGTTCTAAGCTTTCCTGTGGATGCTGTATGTAAGCTAGACATTTTTAAAAAACGTTCTCCTAGTTGCTATCTCTATGACAACTTCAGTAGTAGCAGAGGTGTAAGGATACTGGCACGTCTTACAGCTACTGTCTCTTAAGCTTTATCCACTTTAGGGCTAGGTATCAATGCTATTTCAATGCCACTGGCCTGGTTTATAGTGCTACTAGCATTGCTGACTCCAACTAGAGCTACAGAGGTGTGAAAGGGTGTTCAAAATGCTCAGGGTGTAGTGTAGACATAGTTACACTGTCTCAAGCAGAGCTGTACAATTATGCAAAAAGCTTCTTTTAAAATTCCTTTTCCAAAATTTTAAACAAATTAATGTCTATTGTATTCATGCCCCGTCCATGATAACTTTGTGCATGCTTTGTTTTTATTCAAACAGTGGTAGTAATGTATTTGGAATAATTTTAAATTGGGCAAAAATTCCTTTTTTTCTGTATTGCTTCCATTGCTGATGCTTGTGTAGTTGTGAGTCAACAGCAAACTAGATGTGTGGTGAGACCCAGCTTGTTCTGACTATTTAACACTTGTGGTGGGCAACTGGCAATGATGATACTACAAATAATTTTGGATTATCGGTGCTTATGGAAGTAATATTCTGTTCAATATGCTCATAAGACTTTATAACAGGGAGGTGTATTAATGTGTTTGTTTTAAGCCAATTTTCATAGCACTGTTTTCACTTTTTACCTGATAAGGCCATATTTAGGATGTGAGAATGAGCTTTAATGCTCCCTGGCCTGTTCAGTACATAGTGCCTTCTCTGGGTGTAGTAGAGCTGAGCTCCACAGTTTGGTGGCTGTACTGCAACTTGGGAAATTACATCTTCCGGAATTCCTTCTGAAACTTCTGTCATGTGCAGTGCTCTTCTCTTCCCTGTCCAAGCTGTGGATTAACGTGATGTTACGTGGTATGGGTGCTGTGTTCAAACATTTTCACGGGCATACTGTCATTACACATGGCTTTCATAGTCATGAAACTGCATCTTGGGACCCGTTCTGATAAAGGGAATTTCATATGGAAGGTTATGAGGAGAGGATGTAGTTAACTTGCATTGAAACTACTAAAGCATGGTTGGGTTTTAAATAATGAGGGGTAGTAGACAGCTAGGACAGATCACTTCATTATGGAGAACTAGGGGGATATTCCTGCAATTTTTGCCACTGTTACATTGATAATAGTTGATGATTTTAGTGGAGGTACATCTGTACCCTCCACTGTCATTAAGCACGAATGTACTCGTGTGTGTGTGGGGGGTATGCACTTACAGGAAAAGAGGGTTAAAGTAAAAAAGTGATAAATCACAAAAGGTGGAGTTCTGCTGTCATAGTGACTCAAAAGTAAGGTGATATATAGAAAATTATGATTGCCTACTGTGAGAAGCTTTTCATACCCTTTCCTATGCTCAAAATATATTTCCTAAATGGAGCTACTATTTCTTCTAACCTGCAAAACCTGTCTCAAAGTATTAGGTCTTGCTTATTTGCTCACTCACTCCTTCCTTTCTTTCATCTACAGTTCTCCCCCCCATCCCCCATTTATCCTTTTGAAGAATCCATGAAAAGGATACATCCATGCCCATTTATTCTGCCTTGCAGGAAAAAGCAATGAATGCATAAATGATGTTACTATATGTCCAAGCACTGTAAAGAACTGAAAAATGACTTTTCAAGTAAGTGCACTGGAATTTTATTAAAAAAAAAAAAAACTCTGTAAACTAAAAATTAACTTAGCCATAGGTGTAAAATCTTAATTCCAAAGCTTAGACATTTAATGTTCACATGGGGAGTTGGTTTTGTTGGTGGGTGGTTTTTTTTTTTTTTCCTTGGGATGTGTCCCAACAGGATGGAAACCTCAAATGGAGCAAAATGAGTGTGCTCAGTGCTCATAGGACAAACAGAATGGTGATGATTTCACCCAGCTACAGGAAAGTTTTGAGCCCGTAGGCTTTGATAATCATATTGCAGTTTTCAAAAGTACAGAGTGAGTTTTAGTCTGTGTAAAAAGGCTCTTCTTGTAAAACATGCAAAGTGATTTATGAACAAGTCAAAAAGAGGGCTTTGTGTGCCTTTCCCCCCATGTATCATGTGAAAGAAAATGCAGAAGTAGTCTTTCATGTTTTTTTACATAATTTTGAAAGCAATATTTGGACAACTGGAGAAAGAGGGAACAGATTTCTATTTTTTCATTAAATAGGCAAGTTTCTCTGCTGGCCACAGCAGTGATAAATGAAAATGTAATGAATGTAATTTCAGTAGAATTAGAGGCTAAAACCTAGCAAAGAGGAGGAAAAGATTTGAAAAAAGAATGGTGTTAAATAGTCGTATATTCCTCTGACTCTGAGGCAGAACACAAGTACTAGATACCCGGTGTCTAGTAAACATTTATCCATCTCCTGAGTGTTTAAGTAACAAGAACCTGTAGTATACATGGATACATTGGGGTTTCTTAAAAGAGTGGTGAAGCATTCACCAGAAGAAAGGTATGAGGGGTGCTATTGATATTTAAAGGGAAAAGTAAGAAATTCCCCCTATCTATGGAACTCTCAAGGCTTCACTCTAGAGCATGCAAAATGTGGAAGCATGAAGATGATCTTTTTGCAGGTCACCTTTGGGGAGGAGGAGGGGGCAAGGGTGGAAGAGAACTCCACATAGACAAGGAATGAGAACCCAGTTTTAAAGCCTAGTGATATATTCTGAAGAGCAGTCTGTCATTTTAAGCTGCCTTGTGCCAAGCTTTTTTGGGGACTTGTTATTTTGTCTTAATCACAGCATTTTAATTCTTTTTCGTAAGCAGTATCTAGTATGTGAACTTTGAACATGTTTGCCTGATTACTCCAGGACAGGTGTACAGATAGGGGTGAATAAATGCCAGGAAAATGTTGTAGTCACAAAATGGCTATAGATGTTCTAATTCCAGACACTCAGCATTATATATTAGACAGCAGCTCTGCTCAAACAGTAAAAGAACACGTCACTATATATCCCCGTCAGATTAAAAAACTAATTTGAAAAGATTAATGTATTCCATTCCTGTTAGCCCGAATCAGATACTGCTGTGCCTACAGCAGCACTGCCTCCTGATTATTGAATTTTTATGGCCTTGTAATTAATTGCAGATTCCCTGTTTTGTTCTATTTCTTTTTCTCTGACATTTTAATTTCAACAAAAAGCAGCGGTCTCCATGCAGCCTCTCTCAGGAGATCCTAATGGCCTATAAAACAAAATGACTTATAGATATGGCACCCACTTCAGTTGGCTAGCGATTGTTCGAAACCTTGCTGATCACGCGGAATTTAATTTTTTTCCCCTTCCTCTACTGTACTTATTTCTTGTCTATTAAATTGCAGCTCCAGTGTCCTGACTAACAAATGGGTATAACAAAGTGCCAGCCTTCCATAATGCATTGCTTTTGCTATATGCAAATTTTTTCTTAAAACATCGTGGTTCATTTTATCTAATTATAGATGAATGAATGACTCTTGCACATGAATAGAATACTGTCCTCGATTCTGCATGTGAGAACTTTATGTTCTGGTAAATCATTTGGATTTATTATAAATTTAAAGAATCAAATGTGCTTTACATTCATTCTGCATTTTCATTCTTCCTTCTCCCCAAAATACCGGAATGTACAACAAGGATTTATTTCTGTGCTGTACAAAGGCATGTTAGCATGACTCACCATCTCCTAGTGAAACTCCTGGAGTTACTGAACGCTGGTAATAGTGAATTATTGTTATTTATATTACAGTCGTACCTTGAGATCAGAGCCCCATTTTTCTGGGCACTGGACCAAAACTTAATGAAAAATCATCTTTACCCAAAAGAGTTTATGATCAAATGAAAGCATCCTCAGAGGGAGGGCTGGGGTATGGGCTGTACCTGGGAAGTGAGAAAAGGGCAGTAGGACTGGCAGTGCCAGTGCATTGGAAGCCAGTGGGAAGGGCGGGGGCTGTGCTGGGGAAGCTCTGGCCTGGGAAAGGCAGACTGCTTGGGGAGAAGGGATGGCGAGAACCTGGGTTTGCCAGAATGAGTCCGGCAGTGGTGTCACAGGCTGCTGGAAGTGTCATCTTTGCTGTCTGCTCCATCTGCACCTTCCCTGGGTGAAGCTGGGTCTTCCACCCACTGGGCTATCTGAACTGTCATTTCATTAGCACATTCCTTCCGTGTGCTCCTAGATGCTCCTGGGTAATGTTCCCTCCTTATGGTGAAGCACTTGTCAAACTGAGGTGGTGTGAAGTGGCTGCTGGAGTGGGAGGGCTGTCTGAGAGCTGTTGGTAAAGCGCTGCCTACATTAGCTGGCTTCAAAGCATTTGGAATTTAACTGTGGCAGCCCTAAGCTTGGCATTGGATGTGAAACCTGCTTGCAAACCAGAGTGTATTAGCCCTCACATTGCTAAAACAAGTCTATTAGGTTAAGTTTAGCTTTCCACAGACATACTTGTAACAATGCCTAAAGGTTGCAACAATGCAGTGACCTCAGGGGGGTGCTCAGCTGTTCATGCTCTGTTCCAGAGAAAGGACTCACATCTCCATGCTAAGCATGTAGCCTTCTTCTTAGGACTGGAAACTAGAGGCAAAGACATGTGAGTGACTGAAAGAGAGTGACAAGAAGTCACTGATCCAATTCAGCATGTATTATCTTCTAAGTACATGCTTATCTAAATGGTAGCACTTACAGGGGTAGTTGATACTGATCGTATGCTACTAGTGTTCCCACACTATAGAAACCCCTAGATGATACAATAATAAAAATGATGGTTTTGCTGGATTTGAGTCTTGCTGCTGCTTTCAGTTTCCTAACTGAAATGCAGGCAGTTATCTTTTCATAGCTGTTGCAATACTACAGAGAGAATCCCTGGCAGGGCTGGAAATTGTGTGTATCTCTAAGAGTTGCTATATACATTTTCATAACCGTTCTCTCTCATGGGCGTGTGTAAGACTAAACAGATCAAAAAAACCCCTAACCAACACCCTCTTCCCAAATTTTAAAAGGAACAATTAAGACATAATTTAGTATAAACTTTGTACCTCTGCTGTGATCACTTCTCATGAGATATCTGTGCAAAAGCTACCCTGTGTGTTCATCTTGCTATAAAAGACTTGCCCTCCTCTCCATCACTGATTCTAATCAAACCTATCTGGCCTGATGTTCCTTGTGTGGGGTGCACTGTCCACTTTGGTTGGACATCTGAGTGGTGGCAGGAGTCTCGGCTGTCGCATTCAATGGATTCCTGGCTAGAGTATTAGAAAGATATGTTCAAGAGGTACCTAATCTGTCCCAGCAAGTGCCCAGAGAAGCAGTTCTGTTTTAGATTTCATTGATTGACCTAGGTTAGTATTCTAGTCCAAAGAAGTACTTGTTTGCTTGTTGAGGGAGGGAGAAAGAAGTTATTTCTATGGTATGCTTGAATGGGCTCTAGCTATGAAATTCTAGATAATGTATTTGTACCAACTATACTGTTCTTACTCCTTACTGTTTGCTGACAGTTTTCTACCCTCTTCCAGCCTGGGGATGGCAACGCTCATGAATGGACAATGAACAACTTTTTTCTAAGCTGACATATTTGACAGTTAAAATCTGCTCTGGTGTTATCTATTAAGCTGATTTTACTGTGTGACCTATTTTGTCTTTTTCTCCTTATGACTGATTAATTGTAGGAGGTTTTACTGCTTGAATATTCCCAGCAGAACTTGATAGTGTGGTATGGCCTCACAGTAGTCTACAGGAAACATTTAGCAGCTCTTTTCTTCATAGCACTGAGATTTTTTCTAGGAGGCTGTAAGCTGAATCTACTCTGTTACTGATACCCTGTGTAACTCTTTCTTGGCGTCTCATTTTATCAGTCTCTGAAAATCATGGTACCATAGTTCCCATCCATCTCATGTCTGTCGTCATGTTTCTTTTCTAAGGGTTGAAACTTCTTGTATGGTTTCCTTCGATCAGTCAGCTAGGAGTGGACATCGCTGGTGGCTGCATGTGCATGGGACTGTATGCACTTGCCTGCTGAAATTGCAGAGCTGGTTGTGACACAGCTAGGTTAAAAACCACCCAGTTCAAGAGAAGAAACAGCACCACATGGCACAGGCCACCCCTTCTAAGACATATCAGGTGCAGTATTTTTAGTTTTTCTCATTTTTTAGTGTAAAAGAAACCTCTAAAATGCTAGCTGTGAACCTGTAGTTGTCCTTTTTTTTGTGTTGGAAAAAAAAATCACCCTCAGAAGGCAGCTTGCCCAGACCTGGATGCCAAGCTCAGTCCAGTAGTTTAAAAGGTATTCCTGTATTTATGTACTGCCTTCCTACCAGAGGTGTAGAAATATTGTGATTATGTTTGCTTCTGGCTGTTCAGGTTTTAAGAAATGCTTTATATTCTGTTGTCACTTTATCAAGCTTTGGTTCTGCTTTTTGGTACTAGGAATGTGTTTAGAGTTTAAAAAAAAAAAAAATAGCATCTGCAGAAAAAGAAAGATGCAGGAGTAGGCTGGTGGATTGGGAACTCTGACTGCGGCTGCATGTGATGTTGCCAGGAGGCCATAAGCAGGTATGTGCTGCAAAAATGGGCAGATAAAAAACTCTTTCTGGATCTATGAAGCTTCCATCCCAAAACGCACTTAAACATCAGTTATTTATTTGTGCAGTTTGCAGCAGAAGTTTTAGAATACCATACAGTATTTAACCAGACCAGATCTGGTATCTAAAAAGATTGCATCACATGGAAGAAAGTGTAACTAGCAATTACATTTATGACTAAAGAATCAGCAAACTTAGATTCTAGTTTTGATTCCTTCAAAACTGGCTCTGTTGAAAAAGTGTTTTTCCAGGCTATCTAAAGGAATTTGGAGTTCTTTTGATTTATCCTTCTCTGATTATTTGCTTTGTGCAGTTTGATATGTGTATATAGCAGAAATAACAAGAATCCAGTTTAGGAAGTACTTTGGTGTTCTTTGATTTGGTTATATTTTTTGTCACCGAGAATGTTTTTTGCCTTTATTTTTTTCTTTAAAAAAAAACTTTAAAAAATAAAACTAATCTAAAAACTATCATTTTCATGTGGGATTTGGTGTATTTTTTTCCAAGAGCTTAGCAAATCTTTGCTTATGGAACTAAGAAATCCCCGTGCTGTTCCCACATTACAGGTAATGCTGCAATTAATTTCAGATGTGACAAATCAAAGGTGAAAAAGTGTTAGGAGAGAAAGCAGCTAGGGGAGAATGAAGCATAACTATTTGCTTAGTAGTTGATATTGGGACTGAAATAGCTCCTTTAACCTCAGTAGCTTTGGATTAGGCTTTCTAACAACTTGTGTGTTTTGGTGGTTTTTGTCACAGTCTGAACTCATATTAAACTAATTTTTTTTTTTTTCTTTAATATACTGAAAACCTGAGAGATGTAGAAGCCTTTAGAAGATGTTTCAGTATGAATTTGAGAGCAGTGTGTGTTTCATTCTCAGGAGACAGCCAGAAAAGAGAAGCAGGAGTAGCTGTAGGACAGGTGTTGATGTGGATTCTCAGCTGGTATGAAAGCTATAATCCTATCAGAGTTGTTAGAACTGTGGGTCTGGCTGTTCAAAAATGAACGGGGCAGTGGTTATGAAGAGGACAGAGGAATCTGACTTTCTGCCATAGGATCTATTATTTTAAAGAAAAATTGAAGTTGATATATAGGTTAAAAAAAAAAAAAAAGAAACTGGGAAAGTTGTTTTGAAATATTTTCTTCCAAATGCTGTAACTGAAGGATGTAAATATTAGTCAGTTGACTTAAGAATGAATTTGTATTTACTGGTAATAAACAAGAATATTAAGCAAGTTCTTTCTGAGCAGAGTTAGTCACCTGTAGTGGAGATGAGCTATGGAGTCAGGAGTAGTATTTCAATTTACATAGTCTGGAGTTTGTAGAGATTCTTAAATTTTGATCAAATATTTCTTTCCTTAGAGTAAATTATGCTGTCCAGTCAATCTGTGCAAAGATAGAGTAATAATATTCAACTCATGGCTGTTAGACTGGTGTAAGTGAGAGCAAAATTTGGCCCTTCTTGCAAAACAGTTGTTTTCCAGTAACCTGACCTGTCTTTGTGCAATTTTCTACATATGCAGAGTTTAAAGTAGTTTTAGTTTATGGTGGGGGTTAATGAATTTGAAAAAGGTTGAATTTACTTCATTTGAGTGTGTTACCATAACACTTTGTATAGAGCTTTTCATCTGACTGATTTTACTTCTGTGTAAATTCTGGATGGTGTTATTTTTCCTAGTGTAAAGGGCATGCAAGTAAATTTCAAAAGATAAATGAGCCTTTGCACGCCAATATAATTTCTCTACAATTCTAAGTCTTATTTATACATTCGGAAAAAGAGACAAAATGCTGATGTTTTGGCTTGCAGAGCATTCAGAGTGTATAAATAACATGTATTATTGCATATAAATTATATTGGAGTGCAGATGCTCATTCATCTTTTGAAATTTATCTGCATAGTTTAGTGTTTCCATCCACAAATGCTTGAAACCAATCTGGCACTTGCAGGAAGTGATATGTCTCTGTGCCAAAAAAAATGGCACTAAGGAGAATGTCGCTGAAGGAGTCGACTGTAACATATACTCTGTTTGCTACTACACCCACAAAAATTAATTTGTCTGATCAAAGGGACTGAGTTGTTGGTCTTTTGGTTACTGTGATGTACTTATCTTTCCAGGCTCTCAGGTCCAGAGCTGTTGATTTTTACCCAAACCAGAGCAGCTAATGTCATATAAATTAGACCCTATTCAGTCAGTTAGGAACAACTGTGCTTTCTTGCTATTGTATTCTTCTCTTTCTGCTAATTCTCAGTAAATAATTTTATTTGCATCACCAGTTCCTGCAGATTAACTGAAGCCCTTAGGCTGGGTCCACTCCAGCAGGTGCATGAGGTTAAAAATTACCTGTGCATCTGAAATAAAACATGTTAATATACCTGTTTTAGGAATAGAGCCAAGAAGACTGGAGGGCTGCAGGATGGAGAAAGTGGACAGCAGTAGAGATTTCGGAAAGTTTTTTACGTGGGATTAGTGAAGTGGGAGGACCACGTCTGAAAATAAGATTTTGAGCAGAGTAAGAAGTTGAGATGTGAGAGAGGAATTGGATACAACTGCAGGGGCATTGCAGCAGTCTGCTTTATTACTTGGGTAGAAGCAGAATATGATATCCGTTTTATTTTTCTTTTCCTTAGGTCCTCTGCCCTACCTACCTTTCAGTCATCAAAATGCCTTTAGACAGAATAGGCAAAAATCTTTAATACTTCCTGGAGGTTGCTGGTGTGTGAATTTGTGAACAGTTCTTTGGCAGATTCTGCCACTTGTGTGTTGCTCAGGTGTGGTGTGTGTGTTTTTTTTTTTTTTTTATCCTCTCTCCCAGCAGGATTTGGAAACCTGAAAAAACATGGAGCGAATACTACTGTCTTGTGGCTGCTTTGCCTTGCCAGAACGTAGAAATAGTAGGCATGAATGCTGGACTCAGGAGGGATGTGTTGCAGTTTGGTAGGAAACATGAGGATGTGCAACCCAGCAGAAAGCACAGGGGGTGGTCACCGTCCTTTTGATGGTTTGACATTCCTGGTACCCAAAAAAACTCAGGAGAGGCCAATTCTGTACTTATCAGAGTAGGTGGAGTACAGATATCAGAAGATCTCTGCAGTTAACAAAAGGATGTTTGGTGTGGAAACTGGGAAAACTCAGAACTAGTCAGAGCAGTGGGTTAATGCATACTGCTGTATATATATACATACTTATCTATACATTTATGTATACTTCATACTTAATCATTCCCATAGCTATGCACCCTGCACAGGCTGCCTAAGAATAATGTTCTGCACCCACAGTGGTCTTTTATTACATCTGCTGGAAACATTGACTCAGAGCTCCTCAAACTGCTTGGGGCTTCAGTCTGTGGTGTAACTACTTTTACATAATGAGCTGAGGGAAGTTCAAGGTGGTTGAGGGTGAGGCTGCTTTGGGGAATTCAATGAGGTGTCATCTTTAGGCATTTAAATTATCTTAAAAGCTGTCACATAGCATATCACACAGCCTATAAATGATGTGGGACAGAACTTGCATTCTTTGCTACCAGTCGGTATTTTCCAACCCATAGTAAATACCACTTCTCTGTGTCTTATATTTTCACTATCACATTCCAATGATACCCGTTATTCAGCTCTGCTGTTGAATGATGAAATGGCTCAGGAAACACATCTCCTCAAGTAAACCCTATGGACTATGTATGTTCTGTCTTGTTTTTAAATACTATAAATGCATATGTGAGAGAGTTTTATTGATTCTTGCTCCCTCCCCAGCACACCGCTCTGTTAATAACAAATGCAACAATATGTTATAAATACTCAGAACTCCAATGTGTTAGCAGAAAAACAGCAATAAATTCCCATCCTTTGCATAAAAATAAAAATCCCTAATAGTGTGCTCTGCAATTTGCCTGCACTAAGAGCAATCAAGAACCGTACATAATGTAAAGGTGCTGCTGCAAGTAGCCAAAATGTACAGGATAATTTGCTTTCAGAGGAGCTGATCTTTGAAGAGGTCTCTAATGAGATTCTGCTTGGCTCAGAGTAACCTAAAAAAACCTGCTACAGTGTAGCACTGCACCTTGCTGGTAGTGGTGGGATTCAGAGTAGGAACCAGTAGTTACAACTTTGTTAATAGGTTTATGCTTCCTCCATCTTATGTTAAGATCTGGAACTTACCCTGTGGCAGATGGACTTGCAACAAACATTAAACTTTCTTTTTTTAAACAAGAAAGAATTTAATAATACTCCAAAACGCTCAGCTGTTCAAACCTCCCTCTGTCCTCCCTGTCCTAATTTCTCAGAAATAGGTGTCATGGGGATGATAGTAGTGTTAGAGATTAGTGGCCTAACATCTGGATTACTTAGGTTTTGTTTAGTCTGTATTTATGCTTTTCAGTGATGTTCACATCCATTCTCCATCAAGAAGCAGCCTCATGGTGAAGTTCTGGAGCCTTTGGTGGTGTTTACAGATAGATTAAACCCCTTTCTTACTCTTTTGGTTAATTTTCTTTTAATAGGAAACACAATGCCGTTGTTTATTAGAGGTGTAAATGGATGGTAACATTACACCTTCAAACCTGGTCACACTGTTATGTTGCCATGGTACCTAAAAACACTCAAGAGATGCACAGCCTAATTCTGCTGTTACTGGTCATGGTGGTGGCACTGGTGGAGCAGTTTTAATACAAAACTGGAAGCAGACCCTTTCTGAGGTGCTCTGAATAGTATTCGGATAGGAGCTGGGAAGCAATTTGCTGCATTTTCTGGGTTTACTAAACAAGTGGAACAGATAGACTTGAGAGCTGTAGTTTAACCAATGAGAAGTTGAACCAAATGAGTCAAGAAAAGGCTTTATTACTACTTTGCTGGCAATAGAACTCTATGTACTTAAAGTTATGTGAGTGGAAAACTCATTCCCATGGGGAGGAAATGTGCTCTAAACCATAGTGTGTACCTGAATTGCTGTTTTATAAAAATGCTGCAATAGGGTTACAGGAGCTAAAGATCCCCTGTGTCAGGAATGAAGCCCAAGAGGAAATGCATAAATACAAATAATTCCAGCTGTAAGCATACTATTTAAATGGAAATCCAGGTTTAGTTTTATTTTATGTCTTACTGACCACGATTACCATTATGGTAGTTTTTACAGCTCAGGCAGTACGCTTTTAGTACAACATACATTAGTTGTTAGTAGAAGGCTCTTACAGCACCATATAATTTCCTTTTCTTTTTGAATAAGTATTTTAATATAGGAGTAGATTGATTCATAATTCTGTTAAGCCAATTTCTTTAGGACAAGTGTTACTGAAAGCAACCTTTGACTCAGACAGTTTCTGGTATGTGAATGAGAAAGCACTCAGCTCAAGCTGATACTATTACATGGTCATTTTTAGGAGATACTGTAGCAGAGGTGCTATAAACAGACAGTATTGTGGAAGATTTTCTGGACCTACTTGATGTATACCAGCAATGTTTCATATGGTACCGTGCTGGGATGTTTGTGGACACCTTCGTTTTGAGTGTTAATGCACCTCTTCCTCTAAGCCAACACACCTACCTAATCAAACTTCTCAAAACACTCATAAAACAGTCCTGAAGCCAGCTGGGGATACGATAAACTGTAATCTTTTATTGCAGGCAGGATAATACAGTTGAAACTGGTCTGTTTCACTATCTGCTTTCTTGGAACCTTCAGACCTATAAAATGTGTGAAAATACATCAATGCGTGAAAAATACATCAATGTGTGAAAATACAATCTAGTCAAAATAAAGGGGTTACAAAACAAAAGGTGAAGCTGAAGTTTTGCATGTGGGGAAAACTGAAGTATGAGAGAAGAAAATTCACCAGTGACACAGTAATGCTGTTGTTGGGTGGTTGGTTTTGATTTTTTTTTTTTGGTGGTTTGGGTTTTCTTTCTTTTTGTTTTGTTTGGATTTTTAAAAATTTATCATCAACTACCTAATATGGATAATAGCTAAGGTCAAGCCTTATATCACTACTTTCAAGTATCAGTTGCATTTTTATGTTTGACAGTAGACAGGAAAAAGGGAAACCAGGTATGAAATGACTAAAGGAATAGATTCACATTTATGAAGTATTGTCTAGCCATTAGTAATCTCAGAATATGTGAATTTAAATGCAGGATTTTGCAGAGGAGGTAAAAAGATTTTGTACAGTAGCTGAAGATGCAGTTCCATCTTTCTTTCTCCTTCCCAGACCTTCCTGGGTTTTAGGTTGTGGTTTCGGTGTGTGTGTGTTTTGTTGTGTGTGTGTGTGCGTTTTTGGTTTGTTTTGTTTTGTTTATTTTTAATGTGTGGTTGTTTTGACTTAAACCATTGTGTGAATGCCTACTTTGCTGCATTATGTAGATAATGTTTTAGTCTCCCAGGAAGGCTGAGGGGCAACTTTCCCTTGAATGCAGTTAGGAATATCAGTCTTGTATACAGAGGTCCATCCCACATGTAATCCCAGAAGGAAAGAGCACTGTGTAAAGTAATGGTGTGATCCTATTTATGCCCCAAGTGGTCCAACTGGCATTGGTGGTCTTGTCCTTGAATGGAATGGGGATGGAACTTGACCTGTATATCTTTTTCTTCTTCACCTTGACAGGAATATAGGAGATAAGCTGCTTTTTCAGTGTTGAAAGGTATTGATTAGTAAGATTTTGTTGAAAAAGTAAGTGTGTAATTCTTACTGAAATGTGAGAGAAGTTTGGGTCACTTAAGTATTGTCAGAGGTAGGAGACATCAGGATCTCCACATGCCGTTCATGGGACTGTACCATGCTGCTAACATGAGTAAGTTTGTCTCTTCCTTTCTCATCTCTTTACCTCCTGGGTCAGGCCTAAGTTTTAGTCATCTATCTCTGCTAACTTGTCTTTCATACTTAATGATGGAAGAAATATTTCTTTTACCTCCTAGTAATTCAAACAGTGGAGGAGAAAGTGGCTCTGTCATACTGGCTGTGCAGTCTCTCACCTCCTCTACATTTATCACATACCTTTTTTTTTTTTTCCAGTTCAGTAGTCTCTGATTCTGTAACTGTGCAGAGTCAACATTCGTTTGGCACTTCTGAATGAGGTGAGATAGTCTCTGGGTATGGCAGCTCAGTCAAGGGATCTATAACAAATGGTCTGGATTATCACAGTCTTCGGTTTGTTCTCAACCTGTTAGTGTGTGTTGGTGAGAGCTGCTGACGACGCTGACAAGCTAGCATCCATGGCTATTCAGCCTGATTTTGGGCATCCTGGAAAAGCATTATGAGATGTATATTTTACCTTGCTTTCTCTAACTCAAATACCACTGCAAAATGTGGATTGCTGTGACCTTTAGTCTGTCAGATAAACTACTAATTGCAATTTTGAAGCCCTTCAGGTGAGTAAAAGAAATAGCAGCAGAAGAAATAGAAACCCTACAATATGTGACAATAGTTATGATGACTTTGCAATATAAATACTTTCCTCTTCTAGAGATCCATAAATTACATCAAGACAATGACTATATAGTTTCCTAACTTGTCTTTTGCACAGTTCAGATTAAAGGCCATAAAAAAGAAGGAGCACCAGATTAAAGCTAAAATACCATTTTAAAAAAAATTATCCTTCTCAAATTTGCCTGAGTCTATATTCTATTAATTTAACTATCCTAAAATGTTTTGTGATATGCGCCATGCTTCTAAACTGTGTAAAGGGAGATGCTCCCTCAGGCTTTCATGGAAATTATGTTTATAGTACATGCTCCTGTTTTCTTCTCATTCCCTTAAGCAGAAAGGTCCTCACTGGTACATTTTCACTGGCAAAAATGTATACATCATTTAAGTCATTACAGGCTGACTGCTCGTTTGTTACAATAAACTATATCATCCTCACTAGGAGGCCAAAGAGAGCCTGTAGCCATGAATATACATCTTCCTAGGGTAACTCAATTCAAAGCAGCAACATGCCACAGTAAAGTATTACTTAATTTATACTGCTAATGTTTAACATTGATTCTGTGTGGGAAAATAAAGCCCAACACATTTTGAGAACCTACATCATTAAGGTTTAATAATTTAGACCTAGTTAATGTGATAATGAATTTACTGACAACTAAAGTGCAGTTTCAGTACTTACATTTCTAGAAATACTGACTCCTGAAACTGGGTTTTCTAGGCAGAAAATGTGTATTGTAAGATTGTTTCTGTAATTTACCCATCCTCACCCTCTTAAAATACAGTGAAAAATGTCTTTAGATGTTTACTAACTAGTAGAATGCAATCCTCCTTTCACTCCATACATCTTGTGAACTACATCATACTAATAGGTTGTAATAGGGTATATGTGTGTGAAAAAAATTCTTAATTGACAGAAGCTGTTTAACATTTTAAAAATGTAGCATAAAGAAAGCTGTTATTGTGGCTCCAAGTACAACATGCAGCTGCTGTGAGCTCCGGAACTGGACATCAGAAGCAGCAAGGTATTGCTGCTGTGCATTTGCATCCAGCCTGTCCCGCTCGCCCTGAGCGAGTTGCTGTCACAACTACTGTGTTGGCCCATATCACCACGGAAAGTATTTGATAAAATATGTAGGTCATTTCCAAAGCTCTAGGAGGGGGTATTTATTTTTAAAATCTGATGTAGTGTAGTCCCTCTACCTCCCTCTGACCTTCCCCTGTCACCGCGCAGACTATAGCCATCTTCTACTGCCCCTGTGGGTGTCTTATATCAATCAGACTTCCTTTCAAATGGCTAAAATAATGGGTGTCCTCCACACGTCCGAATGTGTCAAGGCTTCTGCGATATAACTTTAAGCAGGAGTCAGGGGCACCTGGCACCTTGTGGGAGGTACTTACTCAGCAGCTTGCTGGATTTGGCCTTGTTGTAGGATGTTGCTGAATATCCTTTGTGTAGTCTCTTTATTTGTTTTGTGCAATTAGGAAACCAAAGGGGAGCTAGGGGTTCTGGAGCAGGATTGTCAGCAACTTTTGATAGAACAAAATTTTGATAGCAGTGGCAGCAGTGGCTGTATTTCATTGAGGCTTGTGTTGGGGATGGTGGTGATGTTGCTGTTTCGAGCGTCAGTGTTGTGAATCTGTGATACTCCATCACCTACTTAAAGTTTATAGCTCAAAAGGCATTATTGTGTATTACCAATAACTAATGGCTATTGCCAGAGAGAACATAAACTCTGACGTTTGGTTTCACATAGAGACACTGTTAAATTTGGATGCTATTTGGAGAATTCAGTGTCCACACCTAAAGAATTTCTAGGTGCTTAATATAGCATTAATGTTTTCTGGAATGTGTAGATGTGAAATGGGGTTAATGAGATATGAGTGTTCCGGTTCTGTCCAGGAGAGGGCAGTTCATATTTATACTCAATAGACAAATATTCTTAGTTCCTTAAGAATATTATTATTAGCAGTATGGCTGGTTGATCCAGATTAGGGAATGTTCACATAACTTCTGTGCATAGTTCTGTGTTTCTTCAGAGATATCCCTGACTCCTGTTTAGGAGCAGAAGGTAGCACAGACATGTGGGTTGTAGGCTGTACAGTTGTTTCCTGGTTCTTCTTTTGATCTGGGCCTTGAACAAGCTATTTAATCTCTTAACATATATTTCATCACCTTTCTCTTTCAGCTCCTTGTGTAGTTGCTGTATGAAGGTTTTCAGCTCTTGGTTAGAATGCTGTTCTAGCATGTGTGTTGCTTGATAGTTTGTTTCTCGGTTCTTATGGCAATATAAATAATAACAAGAAAAGTTGAAAGAAGAACCTCAATCTCTCAAAAAAAAGGCTGTTCACAGGAAACTTCTGCCCTTAAACTGTGGAGTGAATGAGTGCAACCAAATATGCAGATGTTGAGGTAGATGTGATCCAAGCTGAAACATTGTTCTTCCTGGCTCACTTGTCATTTGTGCTAAAATACTAGCTAGAACTGTATTTGAGCACCACTATCTGTACCTTACATGTTAGAATGAAATGCTGTTATGGGAAGCAGATTTTCAGTGCAGCTAGGTGCCCATCAATGACTTTAGTACATTTGAAATAATTTACTGAGCTCTGGTGCTTCAGCAGATAGTATGGTTGCTTCTGTTTAAGTGCCGTGGCTTCACACTCTCTTAGATGGGACAAAAGCCATCTTTCTAACCAAGTCCTGTCTGCTTTGCTTTGTGGTGCAGGCTGCACAAAGTGTTGTTGTGTGGTGTTGTCCTGATCACATAAGTTGCCTCTCCAACGTTTTGCCCCCTGCAACCTCTCTTTCCACTCTCTAAAAACTTCTTCCTGATTTGTTGAAATTGTCTTCCTTCTCCCATGCTATTAGGAGCTTTAATTTAAGTCTAAAGTTTTCTAGAGCTTTTATTTCCTGCCTTTGTCTCCCCCAGTTCCTATTCCCTTTGTAATGCTGTTCCTAAATAAGCCTAGTATGTGCCAGGCATCAACATAATGTAAGAGAGACCCTTGTGACTTGAACTCCCTGCAGTGTACCAATCGTTTCCCTGCTAGGAGCTAGTGATGCAGGTAAGCCTTTTTGCCATGTTAGCTTGCAAAAACAGTCATATGTGTTTTCTGACTTGCATTCCCAAATCTTGTTAAATGTAATTAAATATTTACTTTTTCCTTTGTTTTATTTCCAAATAAAAACTTGGCAAATCTGCTGTCAATTGACTATAAGAAGCATTTTTCTTTCCACAAACCCAAAAAAAATAAATTACTTTGGCACTTTTTAGAAGCTGTAGTGAATAAGTATTGTTGAATTTCCTTGGAATGGTTAAAAAGATTACTTCTTACCCCTAAGTTTCTAAGACCTAGTTATACAATGGAGATTGCCCTGTGCCTAACCCTCGGTTGCAGTCACTCATGATCTGGTTGTTACTGTACAACATGAAGCTACAAACTTGGTTGGATAAAGAATAACAAAAAGTTTGCTTTTCCCATTTGGCTACTTGCTTTCTGTAGGGTGGTGCTGCTTCCTTGATACTAGATCACTGAATTATGTAGCCTGCTTTTGAAGTTGAAGACCAAATTCATGTTTGTTCTTCTGTCACTATATATTGAAATCAACACCTCTGAAGGCAAGGCAATTCACCTTTGGAGGTGGAATAGTGTGGGAGAATGGGGCTGTCAGGTTCCTCAGTGACTATCAGAGATTGTACCAGATGTTGCTGATGTGTGGCTGAATGAATCTTACCATTTTTGCTGCATTTGCTTCCCTATACTGCTGGCAGCTGTTTTGTGACTAGTTAAAAAGTGAGCCTGAGACATCTTGCTAGAACAGATCAAGTATCATTATCATGTACAGTATTTCAAAAGGAGAAAATTCATACATTTATTTCAGCTAATCTTATATATGAGATGAATGTGCTTTTCATAATGTTACACAATGTAACCATAATAACACAGCCAAGATGGTAAATTCATTTTAATTCCACAAAATTCATAATTGGTGACATTGCCAGTGGGAGCAATTGATCTCTGCTTTCCATTTGTTCTTGACTGTTTCCACTTCAGTGAATTAAAAGAATTGGGCTGTTGGGACCCCACCCTCTGCATGTTCATACAGCATATTATGCAAGAGCAATAGCCTTCAGAAAATTGCTTGTAATAGACAATGCCTGCGTTAAATAAAAAGGCAATAGTCCCTGGCCTGACTCAGTATTTTAATCCTTTTTCATGTTTTTATTATACCTGATGCCTTTATGTTCTGTGTTGAAGCTAAGGAGCAGGTGTAATTCAGTGTAGCTAAACCACATTATTTGAAATTAATGAGTTCTGTGTTTATTCTTGTTAATTAATACAGTTCCTAATAAATCAAAAGAGAACATGCACTTCTGTTTGCCTGCATATTACCTCAGTGGGGAAAATTAGCATCTTGTGACAGTGAAGTCGTATGTCAAATCTGAAATCCTATTGCCAGCCCAGTGAAAATGATGTTGGTAGTGACCTATATCATGACCTTATTGATGCAGTACAAGTTCACTTATTCAGGATGTTAAAATCACAGTCTTGTCACTTCACAGTCCTCTCTGTTCTGTAAGAAAGGAATAACATTAATGAATCTAAAATAAAGAAAAAATCAGAGGTAGTTAATGAGGTAGACATTAGCATAATACCTTCTGAAATGTGTTTAATTATTGTTCTTCTACTTTTTCTTAATGTTGGGTGTTTTCAGTTAAAAAAGAAAGAAGAGTACCCAAACTACTTATGTTGATTCTAGCCTTTATTTTTTACTATAATTAGAGCTAGGTTAAACTACTGGCATCTGAAGAAAATTGTGCTTAAAGTGTATTAGCAGTAATGCTCACAGGTTTCTTGTGCCTGACTCCTTCCTTTTCAATGAGTGCCACCAAATTATTTTCAAGTCTCAAGCATTCAGCTAATTATCTTGCCAATCAAAAGCACAAGATTGTGTGTGTATTTTTGGGTCAAAGACAAAAGAGGAGAAAGTATCTTTTGTGGTTGCTTCTTTTTTCTCCTAGTTTCCTTAGGATTGGAAATGTTATGGATAATTGAAGAACTTAAATTTTCTTTGATAGAAGAAAAGGCTGTAGAAGCCTGTAACTTACTAGCATCTAAAAACTTTTGGTTATCCAGCTGGTATTCAGTCCATTGGAAGTTCTTGTTTGGATCCTGGTTCTGGATAGCTTGTGGCATTGCTGGTAGGAGAATGGAATCTTTTCTTTCAAGATAAGACTTTAATGAGCAAATCCTCTAAGATCATTTTGGTTTCCTCATAAAAGAGGAAGTCAGACACAAGGCCAAGTGAGTAGGTTTCTTTTTAGATACTGAACATAGCGACGACATGATCCAAAATGAAAAGAAATGGGGTATTTGAAGCTGCTTTGAAATGAGACAAAGGTCTTTGGGGGAGGGGAAGAAAAGCTCGAAGATAACTTCTCTGCTAAGTACCATTGAAAATAAGAATTTACTGGGCATGACTATGTGGCTAACTTCACATCTCTAGATGTAAGCGAAAGAGCTGCTGTCTGCTACTCACTCGTGTGCTGTGAGTCTCTTCTTCCAGTTTTGAAAAGTCTAAAAGCTGCTAGTTTTGTAAGCGTAGCACTCCCTGTTCAAGAAATGACCTTTTTTCAAGTGTCAAACATTTTGCCTGTATTTTCTTAGCTACTGATGACCTTGTTTTTTTAAACTGTTAAGTTGTAAGGGAAACTCGGTGAGGGAACAGATTGTCCTTGATGTGCCATGCCTGCAGGGCTTTGCACATAGTTTCCTAGGGGAGCTCTGAGGTAGGGACAATCTTGGTTTGATGTGTGTGTATACCAACTAGAATAATAATTACTTTTGGTAACAAATTTGTTATATACTTAAATGCTTATCACAGTACCTAGGAATGGAAAAGCAGATAATCATTTGAACCATACTGTTTACTTTGAGCATTGATGCCTCAAAGTCTGGAAAGGTGCAATTGCTTATATTCCCCCAATTAACATGACCAACTATGTCTACTCTAGCTGATGGAAAACTGAGCAAGAAGAGACCACAGTGAAAGAGCCTGAGCACTAAATAGTGAAAGATATTTTCATAAGCCCTTTATGTGTTATGGTCCTGTGATCTCTGTTAATTTTGTAGGTGGAAAGAGTACTCATTACTCATTTTCTTTTTCTCATCCTCGCTTTGATGACTTTGTGTAGTTTAATGGCAGCAGGCCAGATTCTATTCTCAGTTACTCCAGCTGAAATCTACAGTAGTGCTACTGAAACCTTTAAAGCTGAGCTTCATCTTCACTTGTACAGCTGATATCTGGGTACTTTTAGTGTAGTGTACCGGTATTTGTTTCATTGTAATTCCTTAAGCATCTGTAATCTGTCTCTCTTGTTTGTGGATGGAAACAACTGTATTTTAATTTTAAACTAGCTCATTCTTTTTCTGACTTCTCTTTCTAAAGTCTTTTTAAAAATGGTACACTCATTACCATGGACATCCACTGACTTCTTTATCTCTGAAGGCTTAATTCATTATTTTTCATGTAAAACAAATACAGTCTGTTGGGTATCATCAGCTGGGCCTTACAAACACCAGGCTGCAATTAGATCATGATCAAATATCATAAAGCAGGTGGATTGTGGTCTGACTTCTTAGAGTGGAAGTCTGCCAGGTTTCATCCTTCAGGTCTCTTTCCAGCTATTTTTCGGATGCAGAAATAATTGGAACGGCTCTTTAGTGAACCCTTTCCTTTTCAGAAAACCATCTCTTAAAGATACCACTACAAATATCTTTAAAAAAAAATATCAGTTCCACAGTTGCCCTTTTGCTGGTGTCCTGGCACACGGACAGTGATGCATTTCTGGTTCTCTCCCTCCTGCTTCAGGACAAAGTGATGTTCTTTACTGGGGAAAGTGTATAGCAACATGTGCAAAGCCTTCTTTGGAAATCAGAAATAAAGATTCCTACTCTTGAACTTGAGTAGATTTTATCTGGAAATGGTGGATTTTATGTTTTTGTTTTAACCTTGATATGGTGTTTGCAAACCCTCAGTATTATGCTGGTTTCTTGTGTTGCTAAATCTGGCCCTAGAATGATCAAGGATCTTATGTGGAAGTCCCACTGATGTGTGTTCTTCAGTGGCTCTACACGGGTGTAATTCTCTTGAATCAAGCCCCAAGAGTTTTCAAAGTCACTAGATGAGCATAAAACAGAACCTACAACATGTGATTTCTATTTGTCCTCTACTTTTTTTTTTTTTAACTAGAACAAAACTGCTAGGCATAATTCCTCTTCACTTCTTCATAACTCCTCACCTCCAGTTTTCCAGTTCAACTCCTTGGATAATAATATGGAAGGAGAAATACACACTTTTTATTTTTCCTCCTTATAGACTGCACAGCATTTTCTTTGCTTTTCAACATGTGAAAATGAAGTGTCTGATCATTTAATGTAAGTTTTTGTTTGATCATTTCTCTTTGCCCTTCACCTAGTGTGCTCTGTGTGAACCCTGCCCATCTTCCAGGCTGAGAAAAAGCCTTTCAGCCACTTTAAGAGTGAAGAACTAGCATTTCATAGCTCGAAAAAGACACCTTCTTTGATTTACAATTAAAGGAATTACTGGGATTAGGAAGACAAAGGCCCACTTCTAAAATCAGCTTTAGCAGTATTTATGAGGATCAAGTGATCACTTCAAGTTTCTCATTCTTTTCTAATTGGCTGCTTCCCATACTCTGAAACTGTTGTGCTGTGTTTGTACTGAGAATGGAAAAATATGTTCAGTCTGTAGATGGTTGATGCAATGAACCTGACTTGACCATATAACTGGGGAAATTTATAGGCATCTTTTATCCTTTCCAGCTGTGTACAGTGGTGTTCTCTGAATTTGTATAAATTTTAAATTAACTTTTATTTTATTTTTAAAGGCATAACAATAATACAGAGAATAACTTTGCAGAAGCAAGGCCTTTCCAGTACCTGCATCTCTTGCTGTAACAGCAAGCTTTACTCAGATTGGCAGAGTCAGTATCATTCCAGTAGATACTAAGGTGAGAGTCTGTCCAGTTAGTGCAGGAGACTGGGAAAATTGATTTCTTGGGTTAAGAACTGATCCCTGTAAGACCAACTCACATCGTTACTGCATTATGAAGCTCAGATGCTGACCTGTGTCTTGCATGTGCTTGCCTCTTCAGCACCATGCTGTCTAGTCCTCCCAGGAAAGGTTGGATAGATGCAATTTAAAAATTGCCAGAGGTAGGTCTGTTAAGGCTTGCAGCTGTGATGAGACTGAACCTGCATAAGAAAAAACATACCCTACAAACCAAAAAATCTCCCCCAAAACACACACCAACCCTTGCACCTCAGTTGCTTTAAGAAGGCCATTAGTTGCCATCTGGAGATTTATGTCAAGAAATGAATCTGACAGACCAGTTTGTAGCTCATCATTTTTTTGCTGCTTTATAAAGTGTTACCATGTCCATCTGTCCATCCCATTTCCCTGCTCGAGGGTTCTTTCTGCAACATCAGTTTCGGCAGGCTGTCACGTGTACCTGCACATAAGGTGTTCCATTTGGCAATTGATGCTGCTGAATTCAAGCACTGGTCCTCATGTGTTAAACACTCATCACCGTGGGCTGAGTGAAGATGCTAAAGGGGGTTGGCTGAGACATGGGCCTGAGCTCCCCTCTGCTGACTCAGGGCCAGTAGCAGGCTGGGTGGGCAGCAGCGTGTTAACCTGGAGCAACCAATGTCTGGGGAAGGGGCAGCTGGAGCCATGCGTGACCACAGCTTGCCCTGGCATGGGGTATTTTAAGATCATAAGGCAGCAGCCACCTCCTTGGTGCTGTGTCCTGCCCCTACACCTTCTCAGAGGATAAACAAAGTCATCCTCAACTGCTTCAGTGTCCAGACATTGTGTCACACCCACTGTTGCTAGTGCTCTGATGTGTTTGTAATTAACACCTTCCATTGTCTTAACCATGACCAGTCTCCAGCGTGCTCTGTCACAGCTTTCATCCCAGGGAAAAATCTGTGTGCTGCATATACACTTACATAACATGAAAATTGTTACCTTTCCTGACAGAATATGCTGGCCAAGCAATCTTTTGAAAAAAAAAAAAAATATTTTTTTATCTCACCAATTCTACCATAACATATAACCAGAAGCAAAAGGAGAGCAAACAAGGATCCCTGTCTGTCCTGATAATCTAGCCTACTTAGTTATTAAAAGTTACTGATGCAAACAATACCTTAATGTAAGGTACTTCTTAATGGAGCATTTTAGATGGAGGGGAAGGCAGGATTTGTTGGAAGCTAGGAAATGCTAAAACTTTCAGAAAAAGGGGTGCATGCATGCTCCCCATGCACGTCTTTAAGATGAGTTTATAAAACTGGAGATTCTTGTATTAAAATTCCTGCAGTGGTTACAATAATGAATAAAAGTGCAAGGATGAAAATACTTCAGTGCCTCCCCCCAACAATGATTGGCAACCCTGAGATCTATTAAGCTGGAGGTTGGTGGATCTTAACTTGGTGACACTAATGTGGCACTCCTAGAGAAATGTGTTGTGTAATGCTTTAATCATTACGTACCATCATTCATCATGCAGCCTTCCTTTTAGTGTCCATTAGCATCATATGCCACTCATGAATGTTTGTAAGTGTATAAATGTGCTGGTAATCCTGCTTTACATTATCCTGGTTTACATTAACTGTAAATTATCTTTTTGCCCAGTTGGTTGGCCTTCCTGGCTGGTGGAGTTGTAGCATTAGCAATGAGTTTGGGAAATGAGGTATGTAGAAAATATGTGCAGGTCTGTCTTAAAAGCTAGGACCGGCTGGTGCTGGAGGATATGTTGTGAAGTGTTAGCTCAGTCGTGCCAGCATGCATCAACATCTTCTGAGACAAAAACCTACAGTCTGTGATTCACATGGCAGTGAGCTCGTAGAAATTGCTTAACACTTACCAGCACCACTTATTTAAGCCAATCCATTTGACTTCCCAAAACTCTTTAAGAAAAACAATCAAAACAAATGGAACCCCCTTGAAACACCAAACTCCAAAACCTCTGAACACACAAACTAAAATAGGTAAATGCAAACAAGTAAGAGGGGCCTTTGCCCACAGCTGCTTGTAAAAGCCAAGCGTGCTTGCTTATGCACATGCCCATTCTTTTGTTGTATGATTTTCCTTGTATAATCATTATGTGGGCACACTCCATCTCCAGAAACATAACATGGCTTGGGTGGGAACAACATTATGTTCTGTGTTGTTGCATTAATGATTCATGTGAAACATGCAAATCAAAATATAACGCTTGGCGACGTGTCATTAGGGAGCAGTTGAGACAACCAGGACAGAAACAAATACAGTGAGTCTCAATTTGTGTTGCATACGTGAAACAGTGAAATGTTGGTTGCTTCTTACTGACAACCAGCTCTTTCTCTTGGGTTAGCACTGACGTGTTTTTTGTCATGCAGTTCAAAACTGGACAGCCTTTAAAGATAATCTCCTACCATGTACAGAAGTACTTCCACATAGCAGAAGCCATGCAAGATGCATTTTGCTAGTTGGAACTGGATATGACAGCTCACCAAGCAGCAGGGTATTTTTTAATACAGTCCACACTGCACTGTCTTTGCTGGTTGGATGGAGCATGTTTGTTTGCTCCAGGATCTGCTGTGGGATGCAGCAAGCCACCAAAGGCTGGATCTGGATTTCTCATATGAATGCACAGAGAATTTACAAGATGTGAATTTCCAGTGCGTTTTAAATTATTTTATTGACCATGAATGTACCAGGGAAGTTTTTGGGTCATTCTTTGTTTCCTTTAGAAGTATACATTTTTGGTGATTGCCTGCTGGCATGAGGCTAGATTTTCACCCACCTACACTGCAGCAGCAATTTTCACTTGACAGGATCTCTAAAAGACAACTTGACATGTTGTCACAAACACTCACAAATATTTGACCAGTTTGATATTGTACTTGCATGCTCAGCATCAGGTTTTACCTAAAACTCCACTAAGGGGCTGTCTGTTTCAGCTGGGGTTAAGTTAAACCCTGTTTAAAGTGTTTTAAGTTTAAGTCCTGTTATAGCTGATCACAGGACTTGCATTGACTTTAGTGAGAGGAACTGGACAAGAATATGGATTCCATTGAATGAGGTCTCTGAGTTTATTTGAAATTCAGAGGTTGCATCAGCTAGGTCCTCATTTCTTAGGAAAGCAGTTCAGGATAGCAGAGGCAGATTTTTACACAGATAACACGAGAAGCAGGGTCATTCACGTGTGACTTTGAGGCACATGTATCATGACCTGCTTGAAAGGAATTTGTTTTGTCAGATCAACTCCTTGGTGGAATTTGGACTTCAGATCTCCATTATTTCTGTGGTCTCTGGTTCTTCTGTGCAATCCCATAGTGTGGCTGGGTGCTAGGGAAGGGAGAACTAGTCTTTTACCAGGTGCAGAGGAAAGGTTGTGCAAAGTTTTTTTCTGCTAGAGCAGAAAACTTGCATCTCCTGCTTCATTGATGTGTCAGCTGTTATTGTGATTAAATTCACTGACAGGAGGGGAACACACACAGGTTTTGTTTTGAGCAGAGAACAACAGCTGCTGTCTTCACAGAAAGCAGCAGTTTGAGGTAGAAATGCTAAAATGGTTGTTTTCAACACAACTGGGACATGGCAAAAGCCATTTTCTTCCCAATCAGCTTTGTTCTGAGATATCTGCCACCTGTTATGGTACATCCCCACTGTTGTTGACCCCTCAGTCTATCACATCCTTGTTGTATCCAGAGGACTGATTTTGGAGCTGTAGTGGATGTGACTATGGCAATGGAAATTTTTTCTTAGAAGAAATCTGTACAGTCTGGTGAACTGGTGATCTTTCCACTCATCACCACCAGTGGTACAAATCTGCTGCCTTCCTTTTCTGTGGTAGCTATGCTGAGTCAGACTTGGTAAGGGAATCACTTTCCTTGCTACAGGCTGTGGAGACTTCCAGTTCAGCCAAACGTGCAGTGCCAAGGAGTCCAACCACAGTCCCAGGAGCCATGTTAATTATTCATCTAACTCAGGGGTAGAAAGGTCCAACATTGAATTATGATGCTATCCGAATTCTAGTTTTCCAGTTGAAAGCATAAATGGGACCATGGGACTGTGTCAACAATTATCTTAGGAAAGGAGAAAAAAATTGAGTGTTCAACAGATGTCCTGACTACCCCCTTTTGGGAGAGAGCAATCCTTCCTCTTCTCTTTAGCAGACTCTGCCTATTTGTTCATGCTTCTCTGGGGGCTTATTTAGTGGTTCTGGAAATATTTTAAAAGACATTTAAAGGGAGTTGACAAATGTTTGACCTGTTTCAGTGTCCATGAGCTGAGTTAAATTATGATGGTATCCTTTACGTGCAACCCAGAGGCCTGGAGTTTAAAGCTGGGGAAGACTGTAGGGATGTTAAACCCATTTCAGTGACAGTATCCAACACATGTTCTGTCTGGTTGAAGCGTAAGGTTGAGGAAGCAGTGGAATTCTGTGAAGATTTTGGATAAACCCTTCCTGATGGTTCAGGTATGACCAAAGCTTTCCAAGAAATATGCTCTAGCCTGTCACTGGGTTCCTGCTGTTTCAGATGTCATCTTCCCTGACACCTGGATCTGTCTGTTTGTAGAGTTTGCAGAAGGGAAGAGAGGCACTATCTTTACACATATTATCAACCAGGTTTTCCTCTATGTTCATCACTCTCTTCTCTATAACACTCCCTTCCTTGTTAAAAATAATAAATAAATAATTGTAGAATATTGGTTACTGATTAGGTTGAGGTGTTTACTGTGCTGTGCCTTCTCAGTTAGAAATCTCTTTTGGGGCACCATATGGTGCCCAACTTCCTTTTGTTCCCTGGCAGATCTGTTTATCTGCATCTTGACCTGGACCGTGTTCATCTCCCTGCTCACAGACCATCTTTGGGTCTATATTATGCTGGCACCTCTACTTTGCAACTGTTCTGCCAGGCATGATTTACCTCTGTATAATAAATGCCTATAGTTTCTCCAGTGTACTGTCTGTTCTGCTTTGACTTGGTCTTTCAACTTCTCTAGCCAATAATGTGCCTGAGCCTTTGTCTCCCATTTCTTTGCTATTCTCATTTGTAACTCCTCTTCTGTTGTAGCCACCGTCCACTGACAAGCTTGGGGACACCATGAATAGCAGGGCAGCAGGTATCACTTGAGTTGGTGGAGTTCTGCAGGAGAATTTCAGCAGTGTTTGCATGGTTGGTCTCCATCCCTGTCCAGCTGAGGTTTCTCATTTAACTCTAGTTCATGGGGGGGAAAAAAAAATCTAGTTTATAATTAAGTCTATCTTTGCCTACTTATTGTCCTGTTTATCTTGATTTATCTTATTTCTTCTGTGTAAGTTGAAGAACAAATCATGTGGTAGTCAGAGAGTGGCACAGACTGCAGTTGCTCCTTATAGAGACTCAAGATGAACTTGTTTAAATATGACTACCTGCACTTAATGTCATAAAATTATACTTAAGGATCTAAGCCTCCCAATTTTTGGAAGATTTAAGCAATTGCAACTCTGGGTGAAGGGGATTGGACAGGAAATAATTTCAGGAAATCAAGGCATTTCTAAGTCTCTAAATAGTTTCTTGGGTGCTTATATGTTACACTTTCAGGTTTTGCAAATTTTTACTGTTCTGTGTAGGTTTCAGGCTGTGTTAATACCAGAAAAAAGTCAACTCTTGCTGCCATCCTCTGTCCTCCTCAAAGCAAAACCCCAGAATAACATTTATCGTGTCTGAACCATGTCTGTGTATTGTTTAACTTTGTTTCCTGCTAACAAGGAGAACCATGACCAAAAGGAGTGAAATGCTGCAAGATAAACTTCAGTAGGCTGCCAATTAATCAGACTCTAACTTTCTTGTTGTTTAGGAGGGGATCAGATGACTGTTATCTGAGACTGACCTAAACTGTGAACTTTTCAGATATGCCCTCAAAACTGAAGTTTCCCTCTCCAAATTGGAGGCATTGAGCAGTACCTTTTCTGAGATGGGCTCTTTTCTTCCTTACTACTTGAAGCACAGCTTTCTAATGTGAAAAATATTTCTCTTTTTTCCCCCACTGCTGCTTCAGCTGTAACAACATTGGATGTTTGCTTGGCTTGGGTGGGAAGGTGGAAAATTCTTCCAAAATTTAGAAACAGAGAGCTTTCTGATGTGTGCAGTAATCTTAAGGCAGTAAATTCTTTTTATTTGATTTTAAATGCATAATTTAGTATACAATATAAAAATGTATCCAAGGGGGAAATGAATTTTTTTTTAATAACATGCTTCCCAAGGCGAGTGGCAAAACGTGTGTGTTGATGGGAAAGGGAGGGGATAAATTTATATCCTCAAGGCATGACTTGTGGTTTTGAATAAAATTGACATTGGTGCTGCTGTTGGCTTAGTTTCTTCTAGGCAGAGATGGGTTATACTCTTCACTGGGAATTCAAACACAGGCAAATTGGGTTCACTTACAAGACTTTGATGATGCAGGGGTTTATTCCACAGCTCACAGTACAAAAGTTACTGACTTCTAGGCAGCCTAGAAAAAAAAAAATCTGTAGACTGGGGATATCTGTTTGCTCATCAGGAAAACTGTGTGGTCCTGATTCTGCCACCCTTGTGTACGTAACTTGTCCCTCTAGCACTAGTGAGGTTCTTTGCACAGTTAAGGATCATATAAGGGTGATGATGATTTTGTTTCCAGTCTGTTGCTAGACAGAATTTCTTAGACCCGGATCCATATGGCAGTGATAAAGAATCACTTTTTTCCAACATGAAATAGACTTAATGAGAATAAAGACAATAAATATTTGCTTAAAACTACTTGTACATCATTCCTTGGGGAGGGAATTGTTTGTGTTCTGTCCTCTTTGGCTGCCTGCAAGAACTTTAAAGAGAGTATATGTATTTTCTCACACTTTGGATCAATTCATGCATGCCTTTGCAAGTGTGTGCTTGGGTGTTTCTTTTAACAGACACATTTTTTAAATTGTATGATACAAATTGAGATAACAACAATTTAAGTTTGATTTATGCTCACTTAACATGAATCAGTAAACAGAGTCTTAATTTAAAAGCAAGTTTGTAAAGCATTTGGTATACGTCTCTCATTCATAATGGATTTTTTTAAAAGTCCACAAATAGTCTTGATTGCTTGAATGTAAAAAATTTTAAATCTAGACTTGTCTGGAAAGTGTTTGTGTTTCCTTCTGGCAGCATTCGTCAGTTCCTGGTTTCCTAAATGTTGCTATGGCATATAGTCCACATTATGCTTCTACCGAAATAAAAATAATTTTAAAATTTATTGTTGATATACATGAAACAAAAGAATGATTTAATTCGCATCATCTTTCTTGGGCACCTAAGAATTTGGGGATATTGCAGCATCTGGTCTTCACAGTGCGCTGTGGAAGTTTGGAGTTTTAGAGAGGTTAGCAACCTGTAGCAAACCTTTGCTTGCTGTCTCCAGTGGGCACTGGAGTGAGAGAAAATAGCAGCATGTATGGATTTGCTCAGGAGAGGGTCATATAGTGGGATGTCTCTTTATAAAATGAGTTAAATACAGCAGCTTCTGGCATTGTTGGTCCTGTTTCAGAATACAAATTTTAAAAATAAAATGAACAAATGATGAAGATAAGGGCTCCAATCAAGGCCTGCCTCCAGGGAAATGTTTGGGCTGGAGAGCTGGTGGGACTGTGCCTGGTGTAAAGGTGATTTTTCCCTGTGGTTAGAGCCCCCACAGAGATGTGGGAATCATAGAATCATAGA